>NC_091222.1:12021262-12148762 GCF_040958095.1 Procambarus clarkii
GATAACAACTGGTTACTGCAGGAGTGTCTGGATAATCCCTGGTTACTTGGTGTGTCTGGATAATCCTGGTTACTTTAGATGTGTCTGGATAATCCCTGGTTACTGTAGGGGTGTCTGGATAATCTACCATTGGACACTGTGGGACTTCAAGAACAAGAGCGGGAGACGCCAGCTCAATTGGAGTACACTGAGCCAAAGGATTAAGTGGAGTTGCCACAGGTTCAGTGCACAGGACAGTAACAGTGTATCTCAGTGCCTGATGTGTGTGGGAGTGAAGGCTCAGTCCTGTACTACCCTAAGAGCCAGTGACAAGTAATTAAATCTTAACCATACAGTTCAGTGTACCAGGGGGTCGAGGAAGCAGTGACGTTACCTCGCCCATTGCTGAAAAGGTACTAGGCGGCAGCGTCTTGTAGGGTAGTGTACACACCTATGTTTGTGTCCAGGTAGTGTACAACGCTATACAAGTGTACAGTATAAAGACAGTGATTTCATCTCAAGGGGCTACGGGACGGTAACGTCCCTGTGCACAAAGAATTCTGATCGCTGGGGTTGGGCTTCAGCTCTTTGGTCCTGCCTTTCAACGGTGTGTATGTAAGTGTGTGTACACGCCTCTATAGTGTGGGTGTGTTGTCACAGTAGCTCAACGAGTGAGGGACTGTAGTTTTGTGCTTAACATCAAATACATCCAGTGTGGAAAGAAGTACTTTGTCAACTATATATGAGACTGTATGAGGCCTTGTTCTCAAGTGTATAAGAGAGGCTGTGATCTCTGAGGTAACTTGCGGGTGGACGTACGTGCCTCGTGAGCGCCGCCCCAGACACTCATCCTCTGTCAATATCTGCAACCTCTTCCTCAAATTGTAAGGATGCCATTAGTGGTGCTGCCAGGGCACCAACGTTAATGTCTGAGTGATGAATATGTGGAGCGAATTAATATAAGTGAAGGAACCTGATTTATTTTCATTGTGTATGTCTCGTGTGGTGATTAACAGTAATCATCCTACACTGGTATCGGCAGAGTTGTCGTAAAGATTCCTCTGTGATCAAGACGAGATTGTGAAGCGTTTATCACCTCAGCCTTTGTCAGAAAACCGACACACATAATAACATAAGTTACCCCCATAAAGGAAAAGAGAATGGGTGATTCCGTGACGTCATCGACGTCACGCATTTATATTAACTCTAATTTCCTTTAAACAACAATCTAGTGTTTAAACTTAATAAAAAAGTGTTCACTAGGACTGAATATAATTTCCAACACCAGGAATATAGCTTAACACTCTATTCCTTAAACATAAATAGAACCACCAAATATTTTAGGATGTCTCCCCTGGAGCGTCGTCATGTACACAACACAGCAACTTGGGACTCCTGGTTCAACCTTGTCGCTGAGCGGACGTCTGGACCCCTCCTCCACCTGGGAGCCACCGGATCACGTCCTGTTTTCGCGTTTTGGCTTTGCAACTGCCGTTTGGCCTCTCTCTTCAACGTTCAGATTGTATGACGCCTGGCGCCCATATCGCCTTGGGTCACGGGATTGTTGATAGATTTTTTTTTTGCGTGTTCTGGCTGGTTTTCCGGGCGGGATGACGGTGTTCGGGGGCCGGCTTGGCCGCGAGGTACCAGGGCTTGGCGGGTCTTGATGCATTTCTGGTGGGCCCTCAGCCGTGGAGGGCAGCCGGCTTCTACTCTGCCGGACGACACTGGATGACTTTTTGCGTTTTAGTTGGGGGCCGAGTTTTGGTTTTGCTACCTGGTGTTATCTGTGTGGATCGGGGCCGGTGCTTGTCACCCTGAGGGACTCCTGGGACTCCCCAATCATCTGCTTGACTGTGCGTTTATTTGCCGTATGGCATATTAGTTTCTAGTGATTGGCGTCACTCGTTTCGCGTTTTGGCTTGGTGTTTCACCTTTCCTGGCTTCGCGATTCACCCTTACAGGGTACGCTGGGCGCATCCGATCCCACGATCGTCGTCGCCCCTAACTGAACAACAACAACAACAGCAACTTGTAAACACAGGGAGGAAGCTCTCCCTCACGAATTTTACAACACATAGGTTCTTTCTCCGAGCTTCAACACAGAATCCTCTACGATCCGCCCAACCAAAGATCTCATAAATAAAGGGAAGAACAATTTTCGGTATTTCTATTGCATGTAATACTGGCCATTATTATTGTAGGAAATATCGTTAAGACGTGGGATTAAATCCCTAAACACAGTGAGTTTACTCAACTCTACACACACATATTCCATGTCATACCTGTATTTATATGTTTAGGGAACCATTATTAATTCCTTACATCCCAAACAGGTAATTGTGAGGATGTTAGTGAAGCAGGAAGCTGTCTCCCAACATAATTGTATGAATAGCTACCACTAGCTGTACAACAAGCCTTGTTGACCTCCAGACAGCCACCATTACGTGGCACTCTAAGGCACAGGGCCACACCCAATTCTGATGCTACCATTACACAGCCTTAGCAGGCCCAACAACAGTAGCAGCTAAGGCCCTTTTGTGTTTAATACTGTAGACATAGTATTAGTAGTTATTAATTTAATTTGCTGAAATAATAGTAGATTAGACCACCATATGTGGTATGATTTATAATTGATATCAAAGACTAGGTAAACAATTTGTGGTTTATGAAGGATCCACTTCCAAGTAGTTTTAGCTACAAATTGTCCCCCCAATTGTGTGTGATAAATTCTAGCAGCTGAATCAGTATATACAGTCCACTCACTAACTAACTTACTAAGAACTAAGAAAATTAATCAAATAAAAATAATATATTAAAGTCAATTAAAATATAAAGTAAATATGTAATAATTCATAAAAGAAAAAGAATTAAAACTGTAAGGATTTTCCCACATAAATTATGGTCCTTTGAACCTAGATACAAAATCCTGATTAGGATCTATATATAAACATTAGTGCAATATTTACACAATATTTACATATACATTAATTATAGCAGGAAGACACTGCTATACATTTTCTTGCCTAACTTTTTCAAACTCGGCTAATAGTTAACAGAACTTACAACAAGCACTATTATTGTTCCGAGGCCTGTACCAAAAGAATAATTGTACATTTTCATTACATGTGGTTGATAAGAGGCTAATTTACCCATAAATGTATATGATTTTTATAATTTTAAGTGTTTACGTAATATTGCACCATTACTGTAACATTTACTGCATGTCACTTTATTTACAACTAATTTTTGCACAAGGGTAGGACATTTTAGGCTGGTGTTGTACAGCAACTTAGTCTAATTTATTGTGCTAACCTGGTGTAAGGGTAAGAATTTACACTTGTCTAGAGTTAAACATATATTACAACCTAGCAAGCACATATTTTTATGCAGTTTCTTAAGACAACCCGAGTTGTGTTGTCTACATAATATTACCATATCTATAGTAATAATTTAACAATAATCATTTCACCTTTGAGTGTTAATCTGTGTCTCTGTACCAACTAAGAGTGATTTTGAGGGGCTAACTTGAAGTAAATGCAGCATAGACACAAGGTTACCACTCAAATTATAGTGTGTATGATTATATAGTGTATTTTCTAAATGATGGTTATCTTGAGGTTATCTTGAGATGATTTCGGGGCTTTTTAGTGTCCCCGCGGCCCGGTCCTCGACCAGGTCCTCACCCCCAGGAAGCAGCCCGTGACAGCTGACTAACACCCAGGTACCTATTTACTGCTAGGTAACAGGGGAATAGGGTGAAAGAAACTCTGCCCATTGTTTCTCGCCGGCGCCTGGGATCGAACCCAGGACCACAGGATCACAAGTCCAGCGTGCTGTCCGCTCGGCCGACCGGCTCCCTTGATAAACAGCTCTAGTTTAGAAAATAGTTGCTCTACTAGCTCAAGTGCTAGAAACAGTCCAAATCAAAGTCCAACAAGACTTAGCACTAGTACATCTGCAAACACGGCTAGCAAATACAGCCATTATGTCTACTGCCAAAAATGTAAAAGTGACCCTCACTGGAATGAAGGGCCACTTAACCCGACAGATAAAAAAATGCGATGATTTATGTAATCAAACTCCAGTTGATTATATAGAACTGGAAGGCCATCATAAGGTTGCAGAGACCAAATATCAGCATATACAAATGCAAATCCTGAAATATCAGGATGTACTTGCTGCTACTAACAGCGATGAAGAGGCAATGGACGCTGTAGTACAAGAAAACGCAGATTATTAAGATACAATACATACAAAATTACAACACTTTGACAATGTAATAACCTTACACTAGGCCACTACAAACATTGCAGCCACAGCTTTCCAAAACCCAACACAACCAGAAGTCAAATTACCATCACTCAGTCTCCCAACTTTCTCTGGTACAGAGGATGAGAGTTGGGACAACTTCTGGAACAAAATTATTGATTCTGTGGATTCTAATGCCAATGTAGCAGAGACAACAAAATTTACAGATTTGCAAGGTGTCTTAAAAGATGAAGCGTTAAAAGAGGACTGTAATTTGACCTTTAGTGATGATGGTTATGATAATGCAGTACAGCTCCTTAAGGATAATTATGCTAACCCACAAAGGACTATCAGACTTTTAACCCAAAAGCTGTTGGATATTAACCCTCCAGATGGAACAGCTGACTCACTCCAAGCCTTTAGATTGGAGCTTGAGTCCTTGCTCAAGGCACTTAAGAATAAAGTGAATCTGGAGGAATTGGACTGGATAATCCAAGTCCATATGAAACGCAAATTTTCCAGTGACGTACTGGATAAGTTGTTTGTTTTATATAACAAATCTTCTCTGACAGTAAAGGAGATAACAGAAGGTTTGCGATCCATCATAGAAAGACAACGAGATAACGCAGATGGAAAAGCGACATCTAAACCTTCTACCACTAATAGTAAACAACAGAGTACTAACAGTACTCCAAATAAATCTAAAACAACTTTCCCCTCCCCAAAGTGGAAACAAGGCAGTGTGGGCGCATATGCAGTGGGTCCCTCCAAACCTACAGTTAATGAGTCACCCAAAACGGTGACTTTACAAGATGCTGTTGACGTCTGGAGGTCATGTGTGTTCTGTGAAGAACAACATACCATGTACAACTGCAAAGCTCACCCTGATCGTGCTACACGTATAAAACTACTCAAGGAGTTACGTAAATGTACCAGGTGCATAAGGTCACATAATCCCGACACCTGTGCATCTCAAATACGCACCTGTAATAGATGCCATAAGGGTAAACACCATACTGCACTCTGTAGGGACTCAAGTGCAAAGTCTCCCAAACCACAGGTGGAGGAAAGAACTTGTGCTTCAGTACATCTTTGTACCGTGCTACATGACGTAAGTGTCTTGTCAACAAGGTCGGATCATAAATCAGCTCTACCCACTGCTCAATTGATCATTAAAAATGGAAAGTCCAAGGTTACCATACATGGATTATTTGACCAAGGATCCCAAATGACTTTTATCTCAAAGGAGTTGGTAGATGCCCTGAAACTCAAACCTGTACAAGAGACACGAATAGACATAGCAGGATTCCTGACTTACTCGGGAGCCCAAGTCTTCAAGGTAGTACAACCTAAAGTACGTTTAGGTGGTTATGTCCGAACGAGACAAGCTCTTGTAGTAGATATATTCCCACCAGACCTGTATGTATATGGTCTAGGGACAACAGCCAAATTCCTTTAAAAAAAGGGAATCAAATTGGCTGACAAAATCACGTCAGATAACCTCTCCAATATTGGAATCCTTATGCGATCAGATGTCTACCATAAGTTTATCAAAGGAAAGGATGAAAAACAGGGAATGAACCTGTTACCGTCTACAGGTTCCAGTACTCATATAGTAACTACAGAGTTCAGCATACTTTAGCCCAGGAGGGCGAAAGTCACTCAGTATGGGACATTCTACAATATAATGTTCAAGAGAGTGCATGTTTTCTCTTTCACAAAGTTGACACATTGTGTACTCGACATTTGGGTTTTGAGAAAGCTGCCAGATACGTCTATATCCCAGGCGTATTCTGGCCACTATAACATCACATTGCCGGGTTCTTGTTCTATTAGTCCCATATGTGAATGTCTCCTCACGATATCTATCATAATATTTAATGCTACAACTTTCAGGTCTTTGAGAATTTGTTAGGTCGGTGAGATTTTCATTAGATATTTGTTTAAGTATTCTCTTTGTCACTGCTAATGAAACACCCATATCAATTTCTACCACTGGTTTTCTGCAAGCTGACTTAGCAAGCATATCAACAGTGTCATGCCTTGAGATGCCAACATGTGATGGTATCCATAGGAATTTAATCTCAAATCTGTTTTCTTTGGCAGCTAAAACATTCATTCGAATATCACTGACTATTTTCTGGGTGTCACTACTATGTGCGTTCAATGCCAGGAGTGCACTCTGCGAGTCACAGTATATAAGTCCACTACCTTTGTCTTTTAAAAATTCAGTGGCAAGGTATATGCCTGCAAGTTCGGTTTGAGTTGTACTTGCCCAGTCATTGACGCGCTTCATTGCTGTATGTACGAGAGAAGATTGTTCAAATATGTTACATGCACATCCGGTACATCGTCCACCTTCTTCTACAGAGCCGTCGGTATAGCACTGATAAACATCGTTACCCATACTCTGAGTACTTTCAGTGATGCTTTTCAGTGTTAACTGTTTTAACAATGTAGTGTGCACACTATCTTTCTTGGGCGCATTTACAAAATCAACTGATAGATCCCAGTTATCCCATGGAGTAATTGGCTGATTAATCATTAGTCGAGTTGGGTACATATTTAATATTTTGATGGAGTTGGCTACCTTGTAGAACCAATATACATAATCAGATTTCGTTCTTCTTCTATAGACCTCAGGTGAGTGTAGCATATTAGAAAGTTTAGCTTGAAACTTCATGTGTTGCCTAGATCTACTCAATGCCTTCACGCCGAAAACTGTGCTAATAGACAAGATTCTCTCACTTATGGTAGGTAATTTTAACTCTGCTCTCATGTTAACTATTCTCGTGGACTTTGGAGCCCCAAGGATGAGACGCATAGCTTCATTTTGCAAGGTTTCAAGAGATTTCAGCTCTTTGTCAGTATACAGTGTGAGATGTAGAGCATTGTAGTCAATCACAGAGCGTATAAATGATACATAAAACATTCTAGCAAGTCTCACGTTAAGCCCATGATTGACACCAACAAGGACCCGCAAGGGCTTTAATCTCTCCCAAAGTCTCCTCTTGAGAGAAGAAAGGTACCCTGGGTCGTTAATGGGGACACCAAGGTATCTGTAAGACTCGCAGTTCTCAAGTGCTCGCCCATCTATATGATAATTGGGTGGTGGAATACCACATGGAATGAGGGCACGAGTTTTCTGTACAGAGATAAGGAGGCCACATTCCTCAGCTCTAGTAGCAAAAGCGTCGAGCAGAACTTGCATTCTAGGCTCGGTGGCAGCCTGTAAACATATATCATCAGCATAACAAATGACAGTGTCTTCATTATTAGTTGGAAGATCTTTAATAAATTTATGCATCAGAACGTTGAACAATAAGGGACTGAGGACCCCTCCTTGTGGAGTTCCCAGTTCAAAGTGTTTGCTCTCTGTGCTTTTAACACCATTAAACAAAACATATGCTGTTCGATTAGACAAATAGCCCTTTATCCATTTCAGTAATTTTCCTTGTATTCCCAGCTCGGCAAGCTGTTCCAGTATGATTCCTCTGTTTGCTGTATCAAAAGCTGCTGCTAGGTCGATGAAGACTGTTTGGGGGGAAGCTTCAATATGTGCGAAGTACTCAGCAAAACAGTGTTGTGTACTGAGCCCAGGCATAAATCCAAACAGTTGGGGTGACAGGTGCCCCTGTATACGATACATGAGTCGGTTAAGAACAATACGTTCAAGCACTTTACAAACACACGATGTTAAAGATATGGGTCTATAATTATCTGAGTGTGGTTTGGGGATAGGAACAATGACACTCTTTGTCCAAGCATCAGGTAATACTCCTTCACGTAAACTCATTCTGTACAACACTAATAGTGGATTACCTGGTACGTGTGAGACTAATCTCAGTAGACTGTAAGTAATACCATCCTCTCCAGGAGCAGTTGATTTTCCCATCTTTAGTGCATGATTTAATTCCCATTCAGTTACATCATTAAGGTCCGACACGTCGATAGCTGTACAGGCAAGATTGCACTTGATGATATATTGGACTTGTATCCAAAATTGACCATGTAATGTATCAATCATACAATGTATGTATGTGATGTAACTATATAACCTGAGCTTGTAAAAGCACCTTCATCACCTTCAGTGATTAAGTGCTTAATTGCACACTAGTTTCTTTATCAGCTACCTCACCCTGTCAGGGTAAATGAGACAAATGTATGTGAATGCATGTATGTGTGTATATATGTATGTGTGTGTGTGTATGTATATGTATGGGTATAAAGCAAATATGGAAGCTGATCAGAATTACATTTCACCTTTGTGAATGTACATTAATGACACTATGTAAAAGACACATCTAATACTTTATGTAGGGCGTACGTAAATCTGTGTATCTTTGTATTTACGTATGTAGGTTAGCTTAGCATTTTAAAAGCACCGAATCACCTTCTGTGGTTGAGTGTTCAATAAACCCTTGAACTGTATGTTTAACACTTCTCTAACCCTGTCCATGGAGGACAGAAGAAAATGTATATATGCTGGTTAGCATTGTAAATGTGTGGCCACGTCTGTGGTAAAAAAAAAAAAAAACAAAAAAAAAAAAAAAAAAAAAAAAAAAACGTCTACAGGTGGCTATTTGCTAACAGGCCCAGTATTATGACTGAAGCAACCCGCACCTGTAGACCACCAACATGCCAACCCAGTAATGGTTGCATGACTAGGAGAACAGTTTCCACTACAATTCAAAGACATGTCCGAGGATGAGCTTGATCCTCCTATACATAAATTATGGGACCTAGCAACTCTCGGTATTGTCCCTGAACAACTTAGTCCAGATGACGACTGAACTTTACAAACAATACCTGGACTCAGTTATCTACAGAGATAATCAATACTGGGTCAGGTTACCATGGAAGCTGAATCACGCTCAGCTACCCGTCAACCATTTTATGGCACAAAACCAATTAAGATCACAGGTGTTGCGCTTACAAAGACATCCCGAGAGCTTGAAATTGTACCATGAAATAATTCAGAAGCAACTTGATAACAAATTTATCGAAGTTGTCACAAATGATAACCCAAAGGAAGGGCCCTACCTGCCACATCACCCTGTACTGAAAAATTCAGCTACTACCCCCACTACGGATAGTATTCAATTGCATTGCTAAGACCAAGCAGAATAGTGTTTCCCTAAATGACTGCCTTCAGACTGGCCCTAGCCTGACACAAAGGCTATACGACGTGCTGTTAAAGTTCCGCATCGGGACTTACGCATATACGTCCAACATCAGCAAGGCTTTCCTTAGGGTAGGTCTCCAAGAAGAAGACCTTAACTACACAAAGTTGCTATGGATCAAGGATCCTAACGATCCAAACAGTGAATTAATCACTTACAGGTTTGTGTCTGTTTTGTTTGGTGTCACGTCTTCACCGTTTCTGCTTCAAGCTACCTTAGACAAGCACTTGAAGAAGTCCAATAGCCCAAATTAAACAGAAATTAGCAATAACTTGTAAGTGGACAATTCCAAGGAACAACCAGCAGTGAAAGTAAACTGCTGAACATATACCACGAGGCCAATCAAGAATTAATGGGAGCAAATATTCCTCTCCAGTTGTGGGTCTGCCACAATGCCAAATTAAATCAACTGATCGAAACTGATTTTCCTGACTACCAGGTACCCGAGACGACAAAAGTACTAGGCGTCGAATGGGATACGACAGCAAATCAGTTGACAATCAAGTCGGTGGAGCCAAATACCACAAACCTAATAATGAGAAAATTACTCTCACAAGTCAGCAAACCCTTCGACCCATTGGGACTATTAAGTTCAATCTTAATTAGTAGAAAGTTAATAATGCAGGAATGTTGGCAATAAAAGATAGGCTGGGATGATCTTCTAACACCTACCTTACAAGAAAAATGGCAAAGGCTAGTGAAAGATTTAAGTATCCTAGAGTCTGTCAAGTTCCCTCGGAACACAGTAAATGAAAAGGAAACAATTAAGCTACATGTATTCTGTGATGCCTCAGGAAAGACTTATGGCACAGTAGCTTACCTGGTCTCAAATAGGCAAGCCAATTTGCTCACATCAAAGGCCAGAGTGGCACCATTAAAGAAACGATCATTGCTACAACTGGAATTAAAAGCCTTAATGCTTGGTGTAACATTGGCTCATTATCTAATCAAGGCCATAAGCAACATCCACTTTGAGGAAACAGTGGTATGGTCAGATAATGAGGCAGTGCTACAGTGGGTTAAAAACAATGATGGTAAAAATCCTTACATGAGTAACCGCATTAAGGAAATACGAGAGTAGTCGGCAGGGTACAAACTGAGATATGTAACCACCAAAGAGAATCCAGCTGACTATCTCTCCCGAGGCCTGACTTTACGGCAATTAACAATAGCAGAGATATGGTTCAATGGACCTCAGTGGCTAATCAGCGACCTAAACAAAAACAAGCCTAAACAAAAGCCACAAGTGATTGTGACCAATGTCACTGTTCCCACTGAGAACCCAGAACGACCTCGGACTTTGGTAGTTGATCCTAATCGGTAATCTGAACTGAACAAACTAATAGGTGTCACCCAAGTAGTGTTTCATTTTCTAAAGAAAATAGGAATCAAGCATAAATTCCCTACTTCCCTAAGGTACTGGGTCAAAAGAGCTCAGACAGACACATTCGGAACAGAATTTGACAATGTTCCTAAGAAGCTACAAAATGATCTGGGTCTCTGGGTAGATACCAACAATTATAACATAATCAGATGGGGAGGCCACTTACAGCATGCAGACATAGATCTGGAAGCAAAAAATCCAATATTGCTTCCTCGTCACCACATAGTAAGCAAACTAATTGTGTGTTACACATACACAAATACAACACTCTGCATGGTGGGGTATTAGATACTCTCACAGACTTAAAACAACAGTACTGGCTACCCCAAGGTAGGCAGACAGTAAAATCCATAATTAAATCCTGTGTTATTTTGCCGTGATACGATGACAGAGTGTGTCCATATCCAGGGCCTCCTCCCCTTCCAAAGGAACGAGTTGTACATATTCGTCCCTTTGAGACTTCGGGAATAGATTTCACAGGAGCACTAACACTAACAGGCACTAAGGACAAAAACCCAGTAAAGGCATATATCTGTCTTTTCACTTGTACCACAACAAGGGCAGTCCATCATGAAGTGACTCCCGATATGAGTGCCAAGGCATTCTTACAGGCTTTCCGCAGGTTTGCTTCATGTAGATCCTGTCCTAAGTTAATGATCTCAGACAATGGGTCCAACTTACTGGCAGGAGAAGCATGTCTGAGGAAAATCTGGACACACCCAAAGGTGCACATGGCCCTAAATCAACGGCAGTGCCACTGGAAATTCATACCTCCCAGATCACCATGGCACTGAGGCTTCTATGAACGCATGATTGGTATGGTGAAACGTTCTCTATGGAAAACCCTAAACCGCCAAAAGATTGACCTACAGGAGCTCCAAATCGTAGCCATAGAGATAGAAGCACGAGTTAATAACCGACCACTTACCTTCCTCTCTGATGATGTTTTGCAGCGTGAACCATTAAGTCCAGCTCATCTGATGTATGGGAGACCTCTCAGAACCCTAGTGTTCCTTATGATCAAGGAACCAGAGGATCCTTCATATGTTCGAGAGAGTGATTGGGTTCAGCGTTTCAAACATCTATCGGGGGTGATAAGTCGGTGGAATGACGTATGGACTCGAGAATACCTTACTGCTCTGAGGGAGTATCATTACGGGGCAAGCAACCCCTACAACATAATTCACTTGAACCCTGGTGACATAGTTCTGGTGGACAGCGATGAGCCACACTCAGAGTGGCCTATAGGCCAAATAGTCTCTGTTCATCCAGACAGCCAGGGCATCTTGAGAATAGTGAAAGTAAAATGCCGAGGCAACACTAATCTCAAAACATTAGAGATATTAGTTCCTTTAGAACTGGCAGGAAAAACGACGTTCAATACTTCCGGCACCCGAAACCGCAGTATGAGACATCCATCCCCCAAAGGATTGCAGCACAACAATGCAAACTCAAATTAAAGCAACACTATAATTCTGAAGGAGAGGAATAAAGTGATCACTGTCTTTAAGGGACTATGACCCGTGATCTCCCCCCACCCCCCATCCCCAGAATTATGTCGGAAATCCAACACACATAATAACATAAGTTACCCCCATAAAGGAAAAGAGAATGGGTGATTCGTATTTATATTAACTCTAATTTCCTTTAAACAATAGTCTAGTGTTTAAACTTAATAAAAAAGTGTTCACGAGGACTGAATATAATTTCCAACACCACCGCTTAACACTCTATTCCTTAAACATAAATAGAACCACCAAATATTTTAAGATGTGTCCCCTGCAGCGTCGTCACGTACACAACACAGCAACTTGTCTGCTTCATCCGTCATGTCTGTGGGCTGAAGAGACTGTAAAATTTCTGGCTTGAGGAGTTTGTAGGGTTTATGGCCTGAAGAGACTATAGAGACCCCATCCCTCCGCTATTTCCCGGTATCGGGCAGCCGGGGCGCATCCGATCCCACGATCGTCGTCGCCCCTAAATCAACACAACAACAACACAGCAACTTCTAAATACAGGGAGGAAGCTCTCCCTCACGAATTTTACAACACAAAAGGTTCTTTCTCTGAGCTTCGACACAGGATCCTCTACGATCTGCCCAACCGAAGATCTCATAAGCAAAGGGAAGAACAATTTTCGGTATTTCTATTTCATGTAATACTGGCCATTATTATTGTAGGAAATATCGTTAAGACGTGGGATTAAATCCCTAAACACAGTGAGATTTCTCAACTCTACACACACATATTCCATGTCATACCTGTACTTATATATTTAGGGAACCATTATTAATTCCTTACATCCCAAACTGGTAAAATTGAGGAAGTTAGTGAAGCAGGAAGCTGGCTCCCAACATAATTGTAGGAATAGCTACAACTAGCTGAACAACAAGCCTTGTTGACCTCCAGACAGCCGCCATTACGTGGCACTCTAAGGCACAGGGCCACACCCAATTCTGATGCTACCATTGCACAGCCTTAGCAGGCCCCAACAACAGTAGCAGCTAAGGCCCTTTTGTGTTTAATACTGTAGACATAGTATTAGTAATTATTAATTTAATTTGCTGAAATAATGGTAGATTAGACCACCATATGTGGTATGATTTATAATTGATATCAAAGACTAGTAAACAATTTGTGGTTTATGAAGGATCCACTTCCAAGTAGTTTAAGCTACAAATTGTCCCCCCAATTGTGTGTGATAAATTCTAGCAGCTGAATCAGTATATACAGTCCACTCCCTAACTTACTAAGAACTAAGAAATTTAATAAAATAAAAATAATATAATATTAAAGTCAATTAAAATATAAAGTAAATATGTTCTAATTCATAAAAGAAAAAGAATTAAAACTGCTAGGATTTTCCCACACTCTTGTCTGAGTGCGAGTGTTGACCTTTCAAGTGTGTCACGCCTCTCTGAGGGTCACCAATCATTAATTGGTCACCCGGTTGTTGACAAAAACACATGTCAGATTAGGATTGTGTCACCGGCATTATTCAATTAAGTAATGTCTCAGCGACCAATGTATAATCATAAGTTGATTGTAGCATTATTGTTGTTATTCTGATACTGCAAGCGTCGGAATGCTGTAATTGCAGGAGAGTTTACCAATGTTCAGATTAGTTCACTTTGTGTGACTCATGCAGGAGAGTCGAGACTCCCATACTTGCTTTGTGGGAAACGAGTCCTGCGGTGAATGGTTTGTATAGCTAATTGATGTGACACTCTTAATTAAAGTAAATGATTCACATGTGTTTTACTAGCTGACAAGACCCCATGCTGGCACTCATCAACTTTCAATCAAATTAATGTGAACCTTTACCATTGAGCTGTACTTTGTGCACAGGGTGTGTGACACCACTCACAGTTCTATAGGTATGCCTCTGAGGAAGGCCACCCACTGGGGAGTCATAACTTGACAAAGAATACTTGGGAAACTGAGGCCTGCTGCTCTAGGCATTTCTTGAACACCTGACAGTTCTAGCTCATGCAAAGGAGTCTGCCTAATGTTCCTAAGGCGACTGCTGCAAGCACAACAGTCGGGGATAACAAGCAAAATCTCACAGTACCATACTTGACCAGGGTCGCAGTCTTGCAGTGGTCACCACACTTTACCATAAGTACCATACATGACCAGGGCTGCAGTTTTACAGTGGTTAACACACTTACCTTTACCATAAGAACCATACTTGACCAGGGCCGCAGTCTTGCAGTGGTCCACACACTTACCTTTACCATAAGTACCATACTTGACCAGGGCCTGGTCTTTGTAGTGGTCAACACACTCACCCCTCTCATTATCATTCCCACTACACCGCTCCAGGACCCGTCGGGATTCTTGCTTCCAGTACTCCCATCAACAGGGGTTACGAACGTGTATCTGACAGAGAGGAAATAAATATTTGTTATAGTAAGAGAGTCCTCAAAGGAAGGCGACACCTGTCTCTTTCAAGGCATCTCTGTCATGTTGGGATAATATTTTTGTATTGCGGATAACCTTTATATATGTATATGTATATATATATATATATATATATATATATATATATATATATATATATATATATATATATATATATATTTTTTTTTTAAATAGGAAGGGAGTACCACCTCTAGCTGGAAGAAGGGGGACCCATAGCCTCGGAGGAAACCACGCATAACGCATTAGAGGGAATGTTTAGATCCCCTCCAATACAGTTTCTGTGTGCTTTTCTCCTACCACCCCCTTCCTTGAATATTTTTTGTGCTTTATTATGCATTATTATGCATTTGATGGTTACAAGATATACATGGGTTGATACAAAAATAATAATGCAAAAAGGTGCTTAAAGGTTATGGATCTCTTGAAGAACACAACAATGGGAAACATTGATGAATGTCACAGACGGGTTCGATCATTGTTGCAAGTCAAACACTTCTTCGAATTCCTCTGAAGTTGGACTAGTGCCCAAGACGCAACAGGCATTTCCCCTCTGAATCGCAACACTGAGGCGCTGGAACAAGAAACTTTTTGCTCTCTGGTCTTTTGTAGCGCTGATCAATTTGTCCCCCAATTCCTTCAGGAACTTCAATGCACATTTTCCCCACGAACCGAGGGTCTCCGAGCCGATCGGAACAAAGCTGTAGCAGTGTGCTAGACCTCTGTATTTAATAATTTTCTGCGATTCCCTGAAAGAAGCAGCACCACCGCTTTCACGTGTGCTGTAGTGGAGGTAGGTACTGGCCAGTGTGGCAGTGCACGTGTAGTCCCATACCACTTGCTTACCATCCTTCCAAGGTAGCAAGGTGACCCCATCAGGGCGCTTCTGAGGGTCGTTAGGTCTGGATAAGTGTGGTTCTCTTTGTGCCGGGCAGCGGGCTGTGGCGAGGCTCCTCTTGATGATGTCGTTGACTTCTTCATGTCTTGCAATTTTACCCTGTGATTTACGACATACCAGACCATGACGACCATATTGGTCTGCCATCGCAGTTCCGCAGAATATATATATATATATATATATATATATATATATATATATATATATATATATATATATATATATATATATATATATATATATATATATATATATATATATATATATATATATATATATATTATATATATATATATATATATATATATATATATATATATATATATATATATATATATATATATATATATATATATATATATATTATTAAATATGACCGAAAAAGTAAGATTAATAATTCTAACACGAATTTTCTCAATCTTTCGTACATTACGCTTCACTGTTGGAGGTAAATCAAAAATCAATTCTCCAAAATTCATTTTTATTTCTAGTCTGACGCGACACGGGCGCGTTTCGTAAAACTTATTACATTTTCAAAGACTTTAGTTCACAAATACACAACTGAATAGAACTTACGTATCTCCGATTTTATATCTACATTTGAGTGAGGTGGAAGGGGTGATGTGGCATTAACACAAGACAGAACAAAATGTGGTATTAATAGGGTATTAATTTCATCAACACAAGACAGAACAAGGGTATTAATAGGGTATTAATTTCATCAACATCAATTTTCATTGTTGATGAAATTAATACCCTATTAATACCCTTGTTCTGTCTTGTGTTGATGAAATTAATACCCTATTAATATCCCCTCTTGTTCTGTCTTGTGTTAATGCCACATCACCCCTTCCACCTCACTCAAATGTAGATATGAAATCGGAGATACATAAGTTCTATTCAGTTGTGTATTTGTGAACTAAAGTCTTTGAAAATATAATAAGTTTTACGAAACGCGCCCGTGTCGCGTCAGACTAGAAATAAAAATGAATTTTGGAGAATTGATTTTTGATTTACCTCCAACAGTGAAGCGTAATGTACGAAAGATTGAGAAAATTCGTGTTAGAATTATTAATGTTACTTTTTCGGTCATATTTAATAATATATGTCTACAGGAAAGACTGCTACCAAAATATACTAATATATATATATATATATATATATATATATATATATATATATATATATATATATATATATATATATATATATATATATATATATATATATATATATGTATAAAGGTACATTGGGTTTATGGGAGTACATAGCATTAATGTTTTTATATTCTTGTAAAGCCACTAACACGCATAGCGTTTCGGGAAGGTTCTTAATCTAACAGGAAAATTTAAGATTGGTAATTTCTAGCAAAAATAAATTTTAACCTCGTTAAACTTGGCAAGATTAAAGGTAATTTTACATGGAAATACACTGGGGAGTTTGAGTCAAGCCACATGCCCCTGATGTAGGTGGTCAGCCACTATGTTCCCTTTCAAGAAGTCAGAGGATATGAAATGTGGAGCCCTGAGTCTATAGACACTTGCAAAAGTTTCCATATTTGAATATTAAGATATTGACAGGCAAAATCTAATTCCACATGACAGACATGCATTCTGGACACGACTGTCCAGCTGCAGTGATGGAATAAATTTTAGTTTTGCAATAGTAGTTCATGTGTTGAATACTCACAGCGCTGCCACAATGTTGTTATAAAGTGGTACTAAAATAACAATAGTTTAAATAACATTAAGTGTTTTCTGCATGAATATATTTCATGATAGAGAGAGCGAGAGAGAGAGAGAGAGAGAGAGAGAGAGAGAGAGAGAGAGAGAGAGAGAGAGAGAGAGAGAGAGAGAGAGAGAGAGAGAGAGAGAGAACAGGTGAA
The DNA here is from genome assembly GCF_040958095.1 of Procambarus clarkii. Taxonomy (NCBI): domain Eukaryota; kingdom Metazoa; phylum Arthropoda; class Malacostraca; order Decapoda; family Cambaridae; genus Procambarus; species Procambarus clarkii. The sequence goes on from NC_091222.1 coordinate 12,038,763, forward strand.
GGGGAGATAAGAAAGGAAGGAGTTGAGAGAGGAAAGGAAAAGGGAGGAGGCCACTACACCAGTCTCCACTACATACTTACAAGTACACCAGTCTCCGTGGTGTAGTGGTAAGACACTCGCCTGGCGTTCCGCGAGCGCTTTGTCATGGGCTCGTATCCTGGCCGGGGAGGATTTACTGGGCGCAAATCCTTAACTGTAGCCTCTGTTTAACTCAACAGTAAAATGAGTACTTGGTTGTAAAAACGATGCGGGGATTGTATTCCAGGGACCTGCCCGAAACGCTACGCGTACTAGTGGTTGTACAAGAATGTAACAACTCTTGTATATATTTCAAAAAAAAAAAAATCTCAAAAAGAGAGGTGTAGAAAGGGAGTTTACTTCAACAACCTGTACTTCATGCTTCTCTCAGTATGCTGAGAGAGAAGAAAGGAGAGGGGAGGAGAGGGTGGAGAGAAGTGAGAGGTAAGAGGAGGGACAGGGGAAAAATGAGAGGAGGTGTGATGGAGAGAAGATTAGTAGAGGTAATGAAATGGAAGAATTGGATAGAAGAGGGAAGAAGAAGAGAGATCTTTGTAACAGTGATAAAAACGCAAGCCATTGATCAATGAACAATGAACGCGTAGGCCATATATCACTAAGAACTCTATATGACCCGGCCAGGATTCGAACCCAAGACGTCCAGGATCACCCCTGAACTTACACAGTACCGTGACCACCGCACCATTGATCATCTGACGATCAATAGTGCGGTGGTCAGGGTACTGTGCACATTTAGGGATGATCCGGAACGTCTTGGGTTCGAATCCTGTCCGGGTTATATAGAGTTCCAAGTGATATATATATATATATATATATATATATATATATATATATATATATATATATATATATATATATATATATATATATATAAATATATATATATATATATATATATATATATATATATATATATATATATATATGTATATATATATAGATATATATATATATATATATATATATATATATATATATATTTATATATATATATATATACATATGTATAAATATTATTTGTGTATATATATATATATATATATATATATATATATATATATATATATATATATATATATATATATGTATATATATATAGATATATATATATATATATATATATATATATATATATATATATATATATATGTATATATATATATATATATATATATATATATATATATATATATATATATGTATATATATATATATATGTATATATATATATATATATATATATATATATATATGTATATATATATATATATATATATATATATATATATATATATATATATATATATATATATATATATATATATATGTCGTACCTAGTAGCCAGAACTCACTTCTCAGCCTACTATTCAAGGCCCGATTTGCCTAATAAGCCAAGTTTTCCTGAATTAATATATTTACTATAATTTTTTTCTTATGAAATGATAAAGCAACCCTTTTCTCTATGTATGAGGTCAATTTTTTTTTATTGGAGTTAAAATTAACGTAGATATATGACCGAACCTAACCAACCCTACCTAACCTAACCTAACCTATATTTATAGGTAAGGTTAGGTTAGGTAGCCAAAAAAAGCTAGGTTAGGTTAGGTTAGGTAGGTTAGGTAGACGAAAAAACATTAATTCATGAAAACTTGGCTTATTAGGCAAATCGGGCCTTGAATAGTAGGCTGAGAAGTGCGTTCTGGCTATTAGGTACGATATATATATATATATATATATATATATATATATATATATATATATATATATATATATATATATATATATATATATATATATATATATATATATATATATATATATATATGTTGTTAAATATGACCGAAAAAGTAAGATTAATAATTCTAACACAAATTACTCAATATTTCTTATGTTTCTTTTTACTGTCGATGGTAATTGCAAAATCAATTCTCTAAAATTCATTTTTATTTCTAGTCTGACGCGACGCCTGAACACGTTTTGTAATTACCTATTACATTTTCAAAGACTTTAGTTTATTTATTTATTTATTTATTTATTTATTTATTTATTTATTTATTTATTTATATACAAGAAGGTACATTGGGTTTGTGAGAATACATAGCATAGTATTTACAATCTTGTAAAGCCACTAGTACGAGCAGCGTTTCGGGCAGGTCTTTATTCTAACAGATAATTTTATATTAAGGACCTGCCCGAAACGCTGCGCGTACTAGTGGCTTTACAAGATTTTAAATACTATTGATTGTATTGATTGTAGATACACACAACTGTAACCTGTAAACACGCCATATACTTCCATATTTATACTCGCATTTGGGTGAGGTGATATGGTACAACAGTTTTGGATGAGGTGAACAAACTTGTGGAAAACACAAGACAGAACACGGAACAATGGGTACTAATTGGATATGAGAAAATAAGAATGGAAGTAACTGCAAAGGGCCTATTGGCCTATACTTCCTCTTGATGCTTCTACATTGGTACGGACTCTTGAAGTGGGTAGAATATAGTTGTGCATTAGTTGGCTGTTGATTGCTGGTGTTGATTTTTTGATGTGTAGTGTCTCGCAGATGTCGAGCCGCCTGCTATTGCTGTATCTATCGATGATTTTTGTGTTGTTTGTTAGGACTTCTCTGGTGATGGTCTGGTTGTGAGAAGAGATTATATGTTCTTTAAGGGAGCCCTGTTGCTAATGCATTGTTAATCGCCTGGAAAGAGATGTTGTAGTCTTGACAAAAATCAGAAGATACAATTGAGGATTTACTATAAAACCAAAAAAACAGCCAACCTACTCATGAAAAATCCTCCAGACGCAAAGCAGAACGCTTTATAGGAGACCAACGTCTCCTATGCCTTCAAATGCCCACTTGGGGACTGTAAGCCCAAAAGAACTTAGTATATAGGCAAGACAACAATATCTCTTTCCAGGCGATTAACAATGCATAATCAACAGGGCTCCATTAAGGAATATATAATCTCTTCCCACAACCAGACCATCACCAGAGAAGCCTTAACAAACAACACAGAAATCATCGATAGATACAGCGATAGCAGGCGGTTCGACATCTGCGAGGCACTACACATCAAAAAGTCAACACCAGCAATCAACAGCCAATTTATGCACAACTATATTCTACCCACTTCAAGACTCCGTACCAATGTAGAAGCATCAAGAGGAAGTATGGGCCAATAGGCTGTTTGTAGTTACTTCCATTCTTATGCTCTCATATCCAATTAGTACCCATTGTTCCATGTTAGGTCTTGTGTTTTCCACAAGTTTGTTCACCTCATCCAAAACTGTTGTACCATATCACCTCACCCAAATGCGAGTATTTAATATGGAAGCAAGTGGCATACAGGTTACAGTTGTGTGTGTAAACTAAAGTCTTTGAAAATTTAATAGGTAATTATGAAACGTGTTCGGGCGTCGCATCAGACTAGAAATAAAAATGAATTTTGGAGAAATGATTTTTCAATTACCATCGACAGTAAAAAGAAACATAAGAAATATTGAGAAAATTCGTGTTAGAATTAATAATCTTACTTTTTCGGTCATATTTAACAACATATGTTTACAAGAAAGACTGCTACCAAAATATACTCGTATATATATATATATATATATATATATATATATATATATATATATATATATATATATATATATATATATATATATATATATATATATATATATATATATATATATATTATTAAATATGACCGAAAAAGTAAGATTAATAATTCTAACACGAATTTTCTCAATCTTTCGTACATTACGCTTCACTGTTGGAGGTAAATCAAAAATTAATTCTCCAAAATTCATTTTTATTTCTAGTCTGACGCGACACGGGCGCGTTTCGTAAAACTTATTACATTTTCAAAGACTTTAGTTCACAAATACACAACTGAATAGAACTTACGTATCTCCGATTTTATATCTACATTTGAGTGAGGTGGGAGGGGTGATGTGGCATTAACACAAGACAGAACAAGAGGGGATATTAATAGGGTATTAAAAGTATCAACACAAGACAGAACACAAACAATGGGTATTGAATAGAAGTGTTTGTAGAAAGCCTATTGGTCCATATTTCTTGATGCTTCTATATTGGAGCGGAGTCTTGAGGTGGGTAGAATATAGTTGTGCAATAATTGGCTGTTGATTGCTGGTGTTGACTTCTTGATGTGTAGTGCCTCGCAAACGTCAAGCCGCCTGCTATCGCTGTATCTATCGATGATTTCTGTGTTGTTTACTAGGATTTCTCTGGCGATGGTTTGGTTGTGGGAAGAGATTATATGTTCCTTAATGGAGCCCTGTTGCTTATGCATCGTTAAACGCCTAGAAAGAGATGTTGTTGTCTTTCCTATATACTGGTTTTTTTGGAGCTTACAGTCCCCAAGTGGGCATTTGAAGGCATAGACAACGTTAGTCTCTTTTAAAGCGTTCTGTTTTGTGTCTGGAGAGTTTCTCATGAGTAGGCTGGCCGTTTTTCTGGTTTTATAGTAAATCGTCAGTTGTATCCTCTGATTTTTGTCTGTAGGGATAACATTTCTATTAACAATATCTTTCAGGACCCTTTCCTCCGTTTTATGAGCTGTGGAAAAGAAGTTCCTGTAAAATAGTCTAATAGGGGGTATAGGTGTTGTGTTAGTTGTCTCTTCAGAGGTTGCATGGCTTTTCACTTTCCTTCTTATGATGTCTTCGACGAAACCATTGGAGAAGCCGTTATTGACTAGGACCTGCCTTACCCTACAGAGTTCTTCGTCGACTTGCTTCCATTCTGAGCTGTGGCTGAGAGCACGGTCGACATATGCGTTAACAACACTCCTCTTGTACCTGTCAGGGCAGTCGCTGTTGGCATTTAGGCACATTCCTATGTTTGTTTCCTTAGTGTAGACTGCAGTGTGGAAACCTCCGCCCTTTTCCATGACTGTTACATCTAGAAAGGGCAGCTTCCCATCCTTTTCCATCTCGTAAGTGAAACGCAGCACGGAACTCTGCTCAAATGCCTCCTTCAGCTCCTGCAGATGTCTGACATCAGGTACCTGTGTAAAAATGTCGTCAACATACCTGCAGTATATGGCCGGTTTCAAGTTCATGTCGACTAAGACTTTTTGCTCGATGGTACCCATATAGAAGTTTGCAAACAGGACACCTAGGGGAGAACCCATGGCGACCCCATCTACTTGCTTATACATGTGCCCATCCGGGCTCAAGAAGGGTGCCTCTTTAGTACAAGCTTGGAGTAGTTTCCTCAGAATATTTTCTGGTATGTCAAGAGGAGTACAGGCTGGATCACGATACACTCTGTCGGCTATCATTCCGATTGTCTCGTCCACAGGTACGTTGGTAAACAGCGATTCTACGTCCAACGAGGCTCTTATCCCTGTGGCCCGTGTGCCCCGCAGTAAGTCAACAAATTCCTTTGGAGACTTCAGGCTGAAGGCGCAAGGAACATAAGGAGTCAGCAGGCCGTTGAGTCGCTTCGCCAGTCTGTACGTGGGTGTGGGTATCTGGCTAATGATTGGCCGAAGTGGGTTTCCAGGCTTGTGCGTCTTGACATTTCCATACGCATATCCAGGTTTATATTCCCCAATGATCTTTGGCAGGTGGAGTCCGGATTTCTTGGCGTTCACAGTTTCGATCAGTTTGTTGACCTTTGCTTTTAATTCGGCTGTAGTGTCCTTCGTTACCCTTTGGAACTTAGTTTGGTCAGAGAGTATGATGTTCATTTTCGCCAGATATTCGTCTTTTTTAAGAATGACATATATTGGCGACTTGTCACCTCTCCTGACAACTATCTCCTTGTTCTCACGAAGGCTTTTAGCTGCCGCTTTAAGCTCGGGGGACAGTATGGTGCTTCTGTAGTTGCCTCGATTCTTTCCTCCTTCTGCAATATGTTCTGCTTGTAAGGTATCTTTGGTAGTGACCTTCTTTTGTGTCTCGAGGTCGAATATGTCGTCCAACAGAATTTCCAACTCTACTTTCCGGGCCATCTCACTCGGTCTGGACATAACATGACAGTTTATGCCCAGATTTAGGAGAGTGGCTTGGTCCACAGTGAGGTTAATTCCTGCAAGGTTCAGGAAGCCATCTCTTGGTCGTGGAATTGCCATAGGTCCTCCATATAATGTTGTTAGTTTCTTGATAATCCTTGTTTCAGTGCTGAGGTGATGTTGGTCTGTGAGGATGTCGAGGTTTTGTTCAATGCGGGTACGGATACTATGGTCGATGTTGCTATTTCTCCACTCGTTTGTAGCATGAAGTAGTTGCGTTTTCTTGTCTTTGATTTCATTCTCTGCCTAGTATATCTGATCACGAATCAGATCCTGGCGATATTTTATCGTGAAGGCTTGATTCCTTGCTGCTGGGTCGTGCGCTTTAATATTAGTATATTTTGGTAGCAGTCTTTCCTGTAGACATATATTATTAAATATGACCGAAAAAGTAAGATTAATAATTCTAACACGAATTTTCTCAATCTTTCGTACATTACGCTTCACTGTTGGAGGTAAATCAAAAATTAATTCTCCGAAATTCATTTTTATTTCTAGTCTGACGCGACACGGGCGCGTTTCGTAAAACTTATTACATTTTCAAAGACTTTAGTTCACAAATACACAACTGAATAGAACTTACGTATCTCCGATTTTATATCTACATTTGAGTGAGGTGGGAGGGGTGATGTGGCATTAACACAAGACAGAACAAGAGGGGATATTAATAGGGTATTAAAAGTATCAACACAAGACAGAACACAAATAATGGGTATTGAATAGAAGTGTTTGTAGAAAGCAACTACTTCATGCTACAAACGAGTGGAGAAATAGCAACATCGACCATAGTATCCGTACCCGCATTGAACAAAACCTCGACATCCTCACAGACCAACATCACCTCAGCACTGAAACAAGGATTATCAAGAAACTAACAACATTATATGGAGGACCTATGGCAATTCCACGACCAAGAGATGGCTTCCTGAACCTTGCAGGAATTAACCTCACTGAGGACCAAGTCACTCTCCTAAATCTGGGCATAAACTGTCATGTTATGTCCAGACCGAGTGAGATGGCCCGGAAAGTAGAGTTGGAAATTCTGTTGGACGACATATTCGACCTCGAGACACAAAAGAAGGTCACTACCAAAGATACCTTACAAGCAGAACTTATTGCAGAAGGAGGAAAGAATCGAGGCAACTACAGAAGCACCATACCGTCCCCCGAGCTTAAAGCGGCAGCTAAAAGCCTTCGTGAGAACAAGGAGATAGTTGTCAGGAGAGGTGACAAGTCGCCAATATATGTCATTCTTAAAAAAGACGAATATCTGGCGAAAATGAACATCATACTCTCTGACCAAACTAAGTTCCAAAGGGTAACGAAGGACACTACAGCCGAATTAAAAGCAAAGGTCAACAAACTGATCGAAACTGTGAACGCCAAGAAATCCGGACTCCACCTGCCAAAGATCATTGGGGAATATAAACCTGGATATGCGTATGGAAATGTCAAGACGCACAAGCCTGGAAACCCACTTCGGCCAATCATTAGCCAGATACCCACACCCACGTACAGACTGGCGAAGCGACTCAACGGCCTGCTGACTCCTTATGTTCCTTGCGCCTTCAGCCTGAAGTCTCCAAAGGAATTTGTTGACTTACTGCGGGGCACACGGGCCACAGGGATAAGAGCCTCGTTGGACGTAGAATCGCTGTTTACCAACGTACCTGTGGACGAGACAATCGGAATGATAGCCGACAGAGTGTATCGTGATCCAGCCTGTACTGCTCTTGACATACCAGAAAATATTCTGAGGAAACTACTCCAAGCTTGTACTAAAGAGGCACCCTTCTTGAGCCCGGATGGGCACATGTATAAGCAAGTAGATGGGGGTCGCCATGGGTTCTCCCCTAGGTGTCCTGTTTGCAAACTTCTATATGGGTACCATCGAGCAAAAAGTCTTAGTCGACATGAACTTGAAACCGGCCATATACTGCAGGTATGTTGACGACATTTTTACACAGGTACCTGATGTCAGACATCTGCAGGAGCTGAAGGAGGCATTTGAGCAGAGTTCCGTGCTGCGTTTCACTTACGAGATGGAAAAGGATGGGAAGCTGCCCTTTCTAGATGTAACAGTCATGGAAAAGGGCGGAGGTTTCCACACTGCAGTCTACACTAAGGAAACAAACATAGGAATGTGCCTAAATGCCAACAGCGACTGCCCTGACAGGTACAAGAGGAGTGTTGTTAACGCATATGTCGACCGTGCTCTCAGCCACAGCTCAGAATGGAAGCAAGTCGACGAAGAACTCTGTAGGGTAAGGCAGGTCCTAGTCAATATCGGCTTCTCCAATGGTTTCGTCGAAGACATCATAAGAAGGAAAGTGAAAAGCCATGCAACCTCTGAAGAGACAACTAACACAACACCTATACCCCCTATTAGACTATTTTACAGGAACTTCTTTTCCACAGCTCATAAAACGGAGGAAAGGGTCCTGAAAGATATTGTTAATAGAAACGTTATCCCTACAGACAAAAATCAGAGGATACAACTGACGATTTACTATAAAACCAGAAAAACGGCCAGCCTACTCATGAGAAACTCTCCAGACACAAAACAGAACGCTTTAAAAGAGACTAACGTTGTCTATGCCTTCAAATGCCCACTTGGGGACTGTAAGCTCCAAAAAACCCAGTATATAGGCAAGACAACAACATCTCTTTCTAGGCGTTTAACGATGCATAAGCAACAGGGCTCCATTAAGGAACATATAATCTCTTCCCACAACCAAACCATCGCCAGAGAAATCCTAGTAAACAACACAGAAATCATCGATAGATACAGCGATAGCAGGCGGCTTGACGTTTGCGAGGCACTACACATCAAGAAGTCAACACCAGCAATCAACAGCCAATTATTGCACAACTATATTCTACCCACCTCAAGACTCCGCTCCAATATAGAAGCATCAAGAAATATGGACCAATAGGCTTTCTACAAACACTTCTATTCAATACCCATTGTTTGTGTTCTGTCTTGTGTTGATACTTTTAATACCCTATTAATATCCCCTCTTGTTCTGTCTTGTGTTAATGCCACATCACCCCTCCCACCTCACTCAAATGTAGATATAAAATCGGAGATACGTAAGTTCTATTCAGTTGTGTATTTGTGAACTAAAGTCTTTGAAAATGTAATAAGTTTTACGATACGCGCCCGTGTCGCGTCAGACTAGAAATAAAAATGAATTTTGGAGAATTAATTTTTGATTTACCTCCAACAGTGAAGCGTAATGTACGAAAGATTGAGAAAATTCGCGTTAGAATTATTAATCTTACTTTTTCAGTCATATTTAATAATATATGTCTACAGGAAAGACTGCTACCAAAATATACTAATATATATATATATATATATATATATATATATATATATATATATATATATATATATATATATATATATATATATATATATATATATATACATATGATTTTTTTTATATTTTTTATAATATATGTATTTTTTATATTTTTTACAGAAAAATGGAAATAGCATTTGTGATATATTTCGTTTTTCTCTCATAAATAACAATTAATGCCACATATATATCTTCTCTTTTCAATATAAATCACTGTTTATTTATCTGTAAATATTAAATCTTTATCATTTAATTTCTGAACAAAGTGATAATTAGGTTTTTTCTGCAATTATCACTAAAGATATCGCTCCCGGGGTCCAGCTTACAAAACAAAATCTTGTATATAAACTTACGTGAAATTTAGACCCTTGGCGACCCAGTCCAAGAATTCGACTTCAGGACCCGTGAACCAGAGGCGCTCACCTCCCGGCGCGCTCTCGTCCTTCTTGATGACGGCGGTGGTGGTGGCGCGCTCGTCCATCGCTACTGTGAACGTCGGCCTGTGGGGGAACCTGTGGGAGCACGCCCACTGTTCAACACAGTCTTATCGACACACACAGGCAACAACACCAACATTCGGACACAAACAGGCCACAAGGGGCCTGTGGCTGAGTGGACAGTGCTTGGGACTCGTAATCCTAGGGATCGAGGATCGATCCCCGGTGATGGTAGAAACAAACGGGCAGCGTTTTCTTTCACCCTGATGCTCCTGTTATCAAGAAGTAAATCGGTACCTGGAAGTTAGACAGCTATTTCCTGTGTGGATGTGTGTGTGCATATTTACCTAGTTGTTCTTGCGGGGGCTGAGCTCTGCTCCTTTGGCCCGCCTCTCAACTGTCAATCAACAGGTGTACAGGTTCCTGAGCCTATTGGGCTCTATCATATCTACACTTGAAACTGTGTATGGAGTCAGCCTCCACCACATCACTTCCTAATGCATTCCATTTGTCAACCACTCTGACACTAAAAAAGTTCTTTCTAATATCTCTGTGGCTCATTTGGGCACTCAGTTTCCACCTGTGTCCCCTAGTGCGTGTGCCCCTTGTGTTAAACAGCCTGTCTTTATCAACCCTGTCAATTCCCTTGAGGATCTTGAATGTGGTGATCATGTCCCCCCTAACTCTTCTGTCTTCCAACGAAGTGAGGTTTAATTCCCGTAGTCTCTCCTCGTAGCTCATACCTCTCAGCTCGGGTACTAGTCTGGTGGCAAACCTTTGAACCTTTTCCAGTTTAGTCTTATCCTTGACTAGATATGGACTCCATGCTGGTGCCGCATACTCCAGGATTGGTCTGACATATGTGGTATATAATGTTCTGAAAGATTCCTTACACAAGTTTCTAAAGGCCGTTCTTATGTTAGCCAACCTGGCATATGCTGCTGCTGTTATTCTCTTGATATGAGCATCAGGGGACAGGTCTGGCGTGATATCAACCCCCAGGTCTTTCTCTCTCTCGGACTCTTGAAGTATTTCATCTCCCAAGTGATACCTTGTATCTGGTCTCCTGCTTCCTACCCCCTATCTTCATTACATTACATTTGCTTGGATTAAACTCTAACAGCCATTTGTTCGACCATTCCTGCAGCTTGTCCAGGTCTTCTTGAAGCCTCAAGCTGTCTTAATCCTTCTCAGAATTTTGGCGTCGTCAGCAAACATTGAGAGGAATGAGTCTATACCCTCTGGGAGATCATTTACGTATATCAGAAACAGGATAGGTCCAAGTACAGAGCCCTGTGGGACTCCACTGGTGACTTCACGCCAGTTTGAGGTCTCACCCCTCACTGTAACTCTCTGCTTCCTATTGTTTAGGTACTCCCTTATCCACTGGAGCGCCCTACCAGTTACTCCTGCCTGTTTCTCTAGCTTATGCATCAACCTTTTATGGGGTACTGTGTCAAAGGCTTTCCGACTGTCCAAAAAAATGCAGTCCGCCCACCCTTCTCTTTCTTGTTTAATCTTTGTCACCTGATCGTAGAATTCTATCAATCCTGTAAGGCAAGATTTACCCTCCCTGAACCCATGTTGATGTGTTGTCACGAAGTCTCTTCTCTCCAGATGTGTTACTAGGTTTTTTCTCACAATCTTTTCCATCACCTTGCATGGTATACAAGTTAAGGACACTGGCCTGTAGTTCAGTGCCTCTTGTCTGTCACCCTTTTTGTATATTGGTACTACATTAGCAGTCTTCCATATTTCTGGTAGGTCCCCCGTTTCCAGTGACCTACTATACACTATGGAGAGTGGTAGGCAAAGTGCTCCTGCACACTCTTTCAATACCCATGGCGAGATTCCATCCGGCCCGACAGCTTTTCTCACATCCAGCTCCAATAGGTGCTTCTTGACCTCATCTCTTGTAATTTCGAACCTATCCGAGTTCACCTGGTTTGCTGCCACCTCTTCTAGCGCCGCAACATCTCCCTGTTCTATTGTAAAGACCTCCTGGAACCTTTTGTTGAGTTCTTCACACACCTCTTTGTCATTCTCTGTGTACCTGTCCTCGCCCACCCTAAGTTTCATCACCTGTTCCTTCACTGTTGTCTTCCTCCTGATGTGACTGTGTAGTAGCTTGGGTTCGGTCTTGGCTTTATTAGCTATATCATTTCCATACCTTTTCTCAGCTGCTCTTCTCACACTGACATACTCGTTCCTGGTTCTCTGGTATCTCTCTCTACTTTCTGGTGTTCTGTTATTTCGAAGGTTCCTCCATGCCCTTTTGTTTTGCTCCTTTGCTTTCATACATTCCTTATTAAACCACGGATTCTTCCTTTGCTTCTCTGTTTTTTCCTGTCTGGCTGGGACAAACCTGCTTACAGCCTCCTGACATTTTTGCGTGACATAGTCCATCATGTCTTGTACGGACTTGGTTCCGAGTTCTGTGTCCCAATGTATATCCCATAGGAATTTATTCATTTCCTCATAATTTCCCTTTCGGTACGCCAGCCCTTTGGTTCCCAGTTCTTTTTTGGGGGTGATAATTCCCAGCTCAACCAGGTACTCAAAGCTCAATACACTGTGATCACTCATTCCCAAGGGGGCTTCCAACTTAACTTCCCTTATATCCGACTCATTTAGGGTAAATATCAGATCAAGCAAGGCTGGTTCATCCCCTCCTCTCATTCTTGTCGGTCCCTTGACGTGTTGACTTAGAAAGTTTCTTATTGCCACATCCAGCAGCTTAGCTCTCCATGTGTCTGGGCCTCCATGTGGGTCTCTGTTCCCCCAATCTATCTTCCCATGGTTGAAGTCTCCCATGATTAGAAGTCTGGATCCGTTCCTGCTAGCCACAGAAGCTGCTCTCTCTATTATATTGATGGTGGCCAAGTTGTTTCTATCATATTCCTGTCTGGGTCTTCTGTCATTTGGTGGGGGGTTATATATGACTACTATTATAATTTTCTGTCCTCCAGTTGCTATGGTGCCTGAAATGTAGTCACTGAAACCTTCACAGTTCTGAATTACCATCTCTTCGAAACTCCAACCTTCTCTTAGTAGCAGAGCTACACCACCTCCTCCTCTCCCTTCTCTCTCTTTCCTCACTACATAGTAGCCCTGTGGAAACACTGCGTTTGTTATGATTTTCGTTAACTTTGTTTCTGTGAGTGCTATTATGTCTGGGTTTTCTTCTAGTGCCCATTCTCCAAGTTCACTTGTTTTATTTAAAATCCCATCTATGTTAGTGTACATCGCCTTGAAGCTCACTTTCTTCTGTTCATTTTCATGTCCCTTTCTTGGCAAGCATTCTGCTGGTGTGGGAAGCTGTTCCATGGGTGAGAGGATCTGTGAGGTGGTTTGCAGGGTCTCAGAGGATTTTGGGGTGGGGGGTGGGGGTTGAAGGGAAGGGGGGACAGGTAGGGTGTGGGTTAAGGAGGTAGGGGGGACATGGAGGATACGCAGTGAGGGGGGAGGAGGGATAGGGAGGGTCTGGGATGAAGGGGGAGGGGGGACAGGGGGAAAAAGGTGGGAGGGGGGACATGATGGGAATGGGGAAGGGGTGTCAAGGTCAGAATGGGGTGGGGTGGGAGGGAGGGTTGGGTGGGGGCAGGTAGGGTGAGGGGAAGGGAGGGTTTCTATGCAGAGGGGGGTGGTGGTGTGGCCCCCCCCCTCTGGTGTTGGTGGGATGCTGGTTTTGGGTTCTCCTCTTGTCTCTGGGACTGTTGTGTTGAGGGCTGTGATTTCCTGGTTTGCTCCTCTCTCCCTGCGCCTCCTCCTTGCCTCTGCTGCCTTGGCTCTCTCCTCCTTCGTCCTGTCTTTCTGCAGGAATACTTTTTTGTATCCCTCCATATGCTGCAGACGACTCTTCCTTTCGAGAATGTCCTCCTTTGTGGTTTCGTTTGTAAACACCACCTTTACAAGTCGGTTTCTGTCCTTGTTGTACCAGCCCAACCTGAAAACCTTCTCAATGTTATGTACAGCCCCTTCCATCTGTAACCCCTTCAGTAGCCCATGTACTGCCTCTCTATCCTTGCCATTCCATTCTTGCCTGTTGGATCCTTCCTGTTCTTTGATGCCTACAACTACCACTGATCTTTTCCTCTCCAGCAGTTGAGTGGTGCACCTTGCTGCTTCCTGTGATGTAGCTGCTTGCATCGCTACCTCCCTCACTGTGTCCATTGCTTCTGAGCTCTTTTTCAGTATATCCGCAAATGTATCAGGTACAGAGGCATTTCCTTCCAATGTAACATTCCCTCCTTCCCTTTGAATGATAATCTGATGCTCGGTCTCTTTATTTTTCTCTGTGAGAGATTTGATCTCCTCCCTTGCTGATGCTAGCTCACTTTGCAGATTGTTAATTGTAATCTTCATTTCATTCATCTCCCTCCTGAATTCCTCCAGAACTTGGGTTAGCAATTCCTTTGTTTGATCTCCCTGGTTGCTTTCCTTGTCCCTGTTGCGGCCTCCTGCCATTTTGTCCCTTGTCAAGAGAGAGAGAGCAAGGGAGAGAGAGAGAGCAAGAGAGCAAGAGAGAGAGAGAGCAAAAGAAAGCAAACAAGAGAGAGAGAGAGAGAGAGAGAGAGAGAGCAAGAGAGAGAGAGAGAGCAAGAGAGAGAGAGAGAGCAAGAGAGAGAGAAAACGTGTGTGCGCTTGGGATGGGGTTACTAGGAGGTGAGGTGTTCAGCTTACAGCAGGTAAGAAGGGGGGTGGATTATGAGAGGTTTTATCTCCTTTCCACGAAAGGTGTTAATCCCTTCTAGCCTGTGTGTGCGCGTGCATACGTACGTGGGCTTGATTGCGTGCGTGCGTGTGCGTGCGTGTGTCACTAGTTCACGGAAGCGGTAACTTCTACCCAGAATGAGCCACACCGAGATTTTAAATATATATACTATCCTGAACAAGAATTTGATAATATTTTACCTCACACTGTACACCTGATTACTTGACCAGAGAGGGGGTACATGCCAGACTGTTTCCCGCTCACACAACTAGATGAGTAATGATGATGTATGGTTGACGATGGTGCTCTGTCGTCGCCTTTCTACATGGTGATTCTCTAAGTGCTAGTAGATTGACGATGTCGATTCTTTTCTACACAAATCTCTGGAGTCACAGTCACCACCCAACAAACACAGTCAACAGTTCCACGGCGGGCCGTCATACCTGGCCGTCAGGTCAGGTCAGGTCAGGTCACTACTCGGTCCTCCACACTGTATGCACCGGTGATTCCACTAGTTACACTTTGGTTTATTCGCACTATCGCTAGCGATATGACTATGCTACGTAGCACCCTGCTAGCTACACACATCGAGAGGCCAAATACTATGATCTAGCCTCAATAATCCTTCAATGTCCCGAGAATTTGACGAATTTCCGCGGACCTCGCTAATCTCGTGTCTCTCCTACCGTCGCTGGCGCCGCTGTCAATCTGAGATCGAACCCGCGCTGGCGCCTGGGATCGAACCCGCGACCACAGGATCACGTGTCCAGCGTGCTTTCCGCTCGGCCACCGGCTCCCAGAGCGGACAGCATGTGTGAGTGTGTGTGTGTGTGTGGATGGACGGAAGGAATGCGTTAGGCAGTAATGTTGTGGAGGCTGACTCCATACACAGTTTTAAATGTAAATATGATAGAGCCCAGTAGGCTCAGGAACCTGTACACTAGTTGATTGACAGTTGAGAGGCGGGACCAAAGAGCCAAAGCTCAACCCCCGCAAGCACAAATAGGTGAGTACAAACAGGTGAGTACACACAGGCACCAACATACAGACACACACAGGCACCAACACCAACATACTGACACACACAGGCACCAACACCAACATACATACACACACACACACACAGGCATCAACACCAACATACAGACACACACACAGGCACCAACACCAACATACAGACACACACACACACACAGGCACCAACACCAACATACAGACACACACACACACACAGGCACCAACACCAACATACAGACACACACACACACACAGGCACCAACACCAACATACAGACACACACAGGCACCAACACCAACATACATACACACACACACACAGGCACCAACACCAACATACATACACACACACACACACAGGCACCAACACCAACATACAGACACACACAGGCATCAACACCAACATACTGACAGACACACACACACAGGCACCAACACCAACATACAGATACACACACACACACAGGCACCAACACCAACAAACAGACACACACACAGGCATCAACACCAACATACAGACACACACACACACACAGGCACCAACATACAGACACACACACACACACAGGCACCAACACCAACATACAGACACACACACAGGCATCAACACCAACATACAGACACACACACACACAGGCACCAACATACAGACACACACACACAGGCACCAACACCAACATACAGACACACACACAGGCATCAACACCAACATACTGACAGACACACACACACAGGCACCAACACCAAGATACAGACACACACACAGGCACCAACACCAACATACAGACATACACACAGGCACCAACACCAACATACAGACACACACACAGGCACCAACACCAACATACATACACACACACAGGCATCAACACCAACATACAGACACACACACAGGCACCAACACCAACATACATACACACACACAGGCATCAACACCAACATACAGACACACACACACAGGCACCAACACCAACATACAGATAGACACACACACACAGGCACCAACACCAACATACAGACACACACACAGGCACCAACACCAACATACAGACTTACACACAGGCACCAACACCAACATACATACACACACACACACAGGCACCAACACCAACATACAGATACACACATACACACAGGCACCAACACCAACATACAGACATACACACACACAGGCACCAACACCAACATACAGACACACACACACACACAGGCACCAACACCAACATACAGACATACACACACACAGGCACCAACACCAACATACAGACATACACACAGGCACCAACACCAACATACATACACACACACACACACACACAGGCACCAACACCAACATACAGACATACACACACACAGGCACCAACACCAACATACAGACACACACACACACACAGGCACCAACACCAACATACAGACATACACACACACAGGCACCAACACCAACATACAGACATACACACAGGCACCAACACCAACATACATACACACACACACACACAGGCACCAACACCAACATACATACACACACACACACACAGGCACCAACACTAACATACAGACACACACACACAGGCACCAACACCAACAAACAGACACACACACACACAGGCACCAACACCAACATACAGACACACACACACACAGGCACCAACACCAACATACACACACACACACACAGGCACCAACACCAACATACATACACACACACACACACAGGCACCAACACCAACATACAGACACACACACACACACAGGCACCAACACCAACATACATACACACACACACACACAGGCACCAACACCAACATACAGACACACACACACACACAGGCACCAACACCAACATACAGACACACACACACACACAGGCACCAACACCAACATACAGACACACACACACACACACAGGCACCAACACCAACATACAGACACACACACACACACAGGCACCAACACCAACATACAGACACACACACACAGGCACCAACACCAACATACAGACACACACACACACAGGCATCAACACCAACATACAGACACACACACACACAGGCATCAACGCCAACATACAGACACACACACAAACAGGCACCAACACCAACATACAGATACACACAGGCACCAACACCAACATACAGACACACACACACACAGGCATCAACACCAACATACAGACACACACAGGCATCAACACCAACATACAGACACACACACAGGCATCAACACCAACATACAGACACACACACACACAGGCACCAACACCAACATACAGACACACACACACACAGGCACCAACACCAACATACACACACACACACACAGGCACCAACACCAACATACATACACACACACACACAGGCACCAACACCAACATACAGACACACACACACACACAGGCATCAACACCAACATACAGACATACACACACAGGCACCAACACCAACATACAGACACACACACACACAGGCATCAACACCAACATACAGACACACACACACACAGGCATCAACGCCAACATACAGACACACACACAAACAGGCACCAACACCAACATACAGACACACACAGGCACCAACACCAACATACAGACACACACACACAGGCATCAACACCAACATACAGACACACACACAGGCATCAACACCAACATACAGACACACACACAGGCATCAACACCAACATACAGACACACACAGGCATCAACACCAACATACAGACACACACAGGCATCAACACCAACATACAGACACACACACAGGCATCAACACCAACATACAGACACACACACACAGGCATCAACACCAACATACAGACACACACAGGCATCAACACCAACATACACACACACACACAGGCATCAACACCAACATACAGACACACACAGGCATCAACACCAACATACAGACACACACACAGGCATCAACACCAACATACAGACACACACATGCATCAACACTAACATACAGACACACACTGAGGCATCAACACCAACATACAGACACACACACACACAGGCATCAACACCAACATACAGACACACACACAGGCATCAACACCAACATACAGACACACACGCATCAACACCAATATACAGACACACACACAGGCACCAACACCAACATACAGATACACACATGCACACAGGCACCAACAGCAACATACAGACACACACACAGGCACCAACACCAACATACAGACACACACAGGCACCAACACCAACATACAGACACACACACAGGCATCAACACCAACATACAGACACACACACACACAGGCATCAACACCAACATACAGACACACACACAGGCATCAACACCAACATACAAACACACACAGGCACCAACACCAACATGCAGAAACACACAGGCACCAACACCAACATACAGACACACACACAGGCACCAACACCAACATACAGACACACACACACACACACAGGCACCAACACCAACATACAGACACACACACACACACACACAGGCACCAACACCAACATACAGACACACACACACACACAGGCACCAACACCAACATACAGACACACACAGGCACCAACACCAACATACATACACACACACACACACAGGCACCAACACCAACATACATACACACACACACACACAGGCACCAACACCAACATACAGACACACACAGGCATCAACACCAACATACTGACAGACACACACACACAGGCACCAACACCAACATACAGATACACACACACACACAGGCACCAACACCAACATACAGACACACACACAGGCATCAACACCAACATACAGACACACACACACACACAGGCACCAACATACAGACACACACACACACACAGGCACCAACACCAACATACAGACACACACACAGGCATCAACACCAACATACAGACACACACACACATACAGGCACCAACATACAGACACACACACACAGGCACCAACACCAACATACAGACACACACACAGGCATCAACACCAACATACTGACAGACACACACACACAGGCACCAACACCAAGATACAGACACACACACAGGCACCAACACCAACATACTGACATACACACAGGCACCAACACCAACATACAGACACACACACAGGCACCAACACCAACATACATACACACACACAGGCATCAACACCAACATACAGACACACACACAGGCACCAACACCAACATACATACACACACACAGGCATCAACACCAACATACAGACACACACACACAGGCACCAACACCAACATACAGATAGACACACACACACAGGCACCAACACCAACATACAGACACACACACAGGCACCAACACCAACATACAGACTTACACACAGGCACCAACACCAACATACATACACACACACACACAGGCACCAACACCAACATACAGATACACACACACACACAGGCACCAACACCAACATACAGACACACACACACAGGCATCAACACCAACATACAGACAGACACACACACACAGGCACCAACACCAACATACAGACACACACACAGGCACCAACACCAACATACAGACATACACACAGGCACCAACACCAACATACATACACACACACACACACACACACAGAGGCACCAACACCAACATACAGACATACACACACACAGGCACCAACACCAACATACAGACACACACACACACACAGGCACCAACACCAACATACAGACATACACACACACAGGCACCAACACCAACATACAGACATACACACAGGCACCAACACCAACATACATACACACACACACACACACAGGCACCAACACCAACATACATACACACACACACACACAGGCACTAACACCAACATACAGACACACACACACAGGCACCAACACCAACAAACAGACACACACACACACAGGCACCAACACCAACATACAGACACACACACACACAGGCACCAACACCAACATACACACACACACACACAGGCACCAACACCAACATACATACACACACACACACACAGGCACCAACACCAACATACAGACACACACACACACACAGGCACCAACACCAACATACATACACACACACACACACAGGCACCAACACCAACATACAGACACACACACACACACAGGCACCAACACCAACATACAGACACACACACACACACAGGCACCAACACCAACATACAGACACACACACACACACAGGCACCAACACCAACATACAGACACACACACACACACAGGCACCAACACCAACATACAGACACACACACACAGGCACCAACACCAACATACAGACACACACACACACAGGCATCAACACCAACATACAGACACACACACACACAGGCATCAACGCCAACATACAGACACACACACAAACAGGCACCAACACCAACATACAGATACACACAGGCACCAACACCAACATACAGACACACACACACACAGGCATCAACACCAACATACAGACACACACAGGCATCAACACCAACATACAGACACACACACAGGCATCAACACCAACATACAGACACACACACACACAGGCACCAACACCAACATACAGACACACACACACACAGGCACCAACACCAACATACACACACACACACACAGGCACCAACACCAACATACATACACACACACACACACAGGCACCAACACCAACATACAGACACACACACACACACAGGCATCAACACCAACATACAGACACACACACACAGGCACCAACACCAACATACAGACACACACACACAGAGGCATCAACACCAACATACAGACACACACACACACAGGCATCAACGCCAACATACAGACACACACACAAACAGGCACCAACACCAACATACAGACACACACAGGCACCAACACCAACATACAGACATACACACAGGCATCAACACCAACATACAGACACACACACAGGCATCAACACCAACATACAGACACACACACAGGCATCAACACCAACATACAGACACACACAGGTATCAACACCAACATACAGACACACACAGGCATCAACACCAACATACAGACACACACACAGGCATCAACACCAACATACAGACACACACACACAGGCATCAACACCAACATACAGACACACACAGGCATCAACACCAACATACACACACACACACAGACATCAACACCAACATACAGACACACACAGGCATCAACACCAACATACAGACACACACACAGGCATCAACACCAACATACAGACACACACATGCATCAACACTAACATACAGACACACACTGAGGCATCAACACCAACATACAGACACACACACACACAGGCATCAACACCAACATACAGACACACACAGGCATCAACACCAACATACAGACACACACGCATCAACACCAATATACAGACACACACACAGGCACCAACACCAACATACAGATACACACATGCACACAGGCACCAACAGCAACATACAGACACACACACAGGCACCAACACCAACATACAGACACACACGGGCACCAACACCAACATACAGACACACACACAGGCATCAACACCAACATACAGACACACACACACACAGGCATCAACACCAACATACAGACACACACACAGGCATCAACACCAACATACAGACACACACACAGGCATCAACACCAACATACAGACACACACACAGGCATCAACACCAACATACAGACACACACACACAGGCACCAACACCAACATACAGACACACACACAGGCATCAACACCAACATACAGACACACACACAGGCACCAACACCAACATACAGACACACACTCAGGCATCAACACCAACATACAGACACACACACACACAGGCACCAACACCAACATACAGACACACACACAGGCACCAACACCAACATACAGACACACACAGGCACCAACACCAACATACAGACACACACAGGCACCAACACCAACATACAGACACACACAGGCATCAACACCAACATACAAACACACACAGGCACCAACACCAACATGCAGAAACACACAGGCACCAACACCAACATACAGACACACACACAGGCACCAACACCAACATACAGACACACACACAGGCACCAACACCAACATACAGACACACACACAGGCACCAACACCAACATACAGACACACACAGGCATCAACACCAACATACAGACACACACAGGCACCAGCACCAACATACAGACACACACACAGGCATCAACACCAACATACACACACACACACACACACACAGGCACCAACACCAACATACAGACACACACAGGCATCAACACCAACATTCAGACACACACAGGCACCAACTCCAACATACAGACACACACACACACAGGCATCAACACCAACATACAAACACACACAGGCACCAACACCAACATACAGACACACACACAGTCATCAACACCAACATACAGACACACACACAGGCATCAACACCAACATACAGACACACACACACACACAGGCATCAACACCAACATACAGACACACACACACACACAGGCATCAACACCAACATACAGACACACACACACACACAGGCATCAACACCAACATACAGACACACACAGGCATCATCACCAACATACAGACACACACAGGCACCAACGCCAACATACAGACTCACACAGGCATCAACATCAACATACAGACACACACACACACACAGGCATCAACACCAACATACAGACACACACACACACACACAGGCATCAACACCAACATACAGACACACACAGGCACCAACACCAACATACAGACACACACACACAGGCATCAACACCAACATACAGACACACACAGGCACCAACACCAACATACAGACACACACAGGCATCAACACCAACATACAGACACACACAGGCACCAACATACAGACACACACAGACATCAACACCAACATACAGACACACACACACACAGGCACCAACACCAACATACAGACACAGACACACAGGCACCAACACCAACATACAGACACACACACACACAGGCATCAACACCAACATACAGACACACACATGCATCAACACCAACATACAGACACACACATACAGGCATCAACACAAACATACAGACACAGACACACAGGCACCAACACCAACATACAGACACACACACACAGGCATCAACACCAACATACAGACACAGACACACAGGCACCAACACCAACATACAGACACACACATACATCAACACCAACATACAGACACACACATACAGGCACCAATCCCAACATAGAAACACACATATGCATCAACACCAACATACAGACACACACACACACAGGCACCAACACCAACATACAGATACAAACAGGCACCAACACCAACATACAGACACACACAGGCGTCAACACCAACATACAGACACACACAGGCGTCAACACCAACATACAGACACACACAGGCATCAACACCAATATACAGACACACACAGGCACCAACACCAACATACAGACACACACACACACAGGCATCAACACCCACATACAGACACACACATGCATCAACACCCACATACAGACACACACATACAGGCACCAATCCCAACATAGAAACACACATATGCATCAACACCAACATACAGACACACACACACACAGGCACCAACACCAACATACAGACACAAACAGGCACCAACACCAACATACAGACACACACAGGCACCAACATCAACATACAGACACACATAGGCATCAACACCAACATACAGACACACACACAGGCTCCAACACCAACATACAGACACACACAGGCATCAACACCAACATACAGACACACACACAGGCACCAACACCAACATACAGACACACACAGGCATTAACACCAACATACAGACACATACAGGCATCAACACCAACATACAGACAGAGACACACACAGGCACCAACACCAACATACAGACACACACACAGGCACCAACACCAACATACAGACACACACACAGGCACCAACACTAACATACAGACACACACACAGGCATCAACACCAACATACAGACAGACAGACACACAGTCATTAACACCAACATACAGACACACCCTCCTCAGCCCTCGTTTTTCCCCCACGCCCCCCAAGCCCTCCACCCTTTTCTCCCCCCCCCCCCCTCCCAAGCCCTCCCATCTCCCCAATCCCCCAAAGCCTCTCCTCCCCCCCTGCTTCCCCAACCCTCCCTCTCTCACCCCCCCCCAACCCTCCCCCTCTCACTCTCACCCCCAACCCTCTCCCTCTCACTCTCCCCCCTACCCTCCCCCTCTTACCCCCCCCTTACCCTCCCCGTCTCCCCCTCCCTCTCCCCCACCCCCCCTCTCCCCCACCCCCAAGCCCTCCCTCCTCCACCAGTCTCCCCATGCCAGGTCTCCCCAGCTCCCACTCACCCCAGATCACAAAGGTCCCCCCCCCACAGGAGAAGCAGAAGATAGTCAGTTTCAGGGTGATGCACTCGAACATAGATGGGATCACAAGCAAGACAAGTGAACTAAGAGAAAGAGCACAAGAAGTGAACCCAGATGTAATGACTGAAACAAAACTCTCTGGAATCATAACGAATGCCGTGTTTCCCCAGGGGTACACAGTAATAAGGAAAGAGAGGGAAGGTAGGGGAGGAGGCGGAGTGGCCCTACTCATGAGAAAGGAATGAAGTTTTAAGGAGATGGCCATCCCGGGCTGTGAGGAGTTCAGAGACTACATAGCAGGCACCATGACAATGGGAGGACCAAGAATAGTAGTAGCAGTAATATACAACCCTCCACCAAATGACAGAAGACCCAGTCAAGAGTATGAAAACAACAACATGGCAGTTAACACTATAATTGAGAGGGCACCCTCTGCTGCCTGTAGAAATAGATCTCACCTGCTCATCATGGGCGACTTCAATCACGGAAGGATTGACTGGGAGAACAAGGAACCGCATGGAGGCGAGGATACGTGGAGAGTCAAACTATTGGAGGTGGTGACAAGAAACTTTTTAACCTAGCATGTTGGAGAACCCACAAGGATGAGAGGCAATGACGAACCAGCGAGACTCGACCTAGTCTTCACTCTGAACGACTCCGACATAAGAGAAATCGGTTTTGAGGACCCAGTAGGAATGAGCGACCACAGTGTACTGGTGTTTGAGTACTTGATTGAGGAAGGGTTATTGAACTCGAGGAGGGATACCGAAACCAAAAGGTTAGCATACCGAAAGAGAAACTATGAGGGGATAAGAAAATTCCTAACAGATATAGCATGGGAAACAGAGCTCAGGGTAAAGACGGCCCAAGATATGATGGATTACATCCCGCAGAAGTGCAAGGACGCAGCAAACAAGTTTGTCCCAGTCCAAAAGAAAAACAGAGAAATGAAAATGAGAAACCCATGGTTTAATCAGAGATGTAGGCTAGCTAAACAGCAAAGTAAAAGGGCATGGAGAAACTATAGGAATAACAGGACACTGGAGAGCAGAGAAGGATACCAGAATGCCAGGAATGAATATGTCAGGATGAGAAGAGAGGCAGAAAGACAATACGAAAATGACATCGCAAGCAAGGCAAAGACTCAGCCTAAATTGTTGCATAGCCACATCAGGAGAAAAACAACAGTAAAGGAACAGGTTATGAAATTAAAGATAGGGGCGGAAGGATTCACTACAAATGACAAGGAAGTGTGTGAGGAATTGAATAAGAAATTCCAGGAGGTCTTCACCTTAGAGCAAGGAGAAATGCCAGAGGTAAGTGAGGGAATAGCTAACCAGGAACCATTGGAAGAGTTTGAGATTACCAGCGGGGAAATAAGGAAGTGTTTACTAGAGTTGGATGTGACAAAGGCTATAGGCCCAGATGGAATCTCCCCTTGGGTTCTAAAGGAATGAGCAAGAGAACTGTGCCTACCACTCTCCATAGTGTATAACAAATCACTGGCAACAGGGGAACTGCCAGATATTTGGAAAGCAGCTAACATAGTCCCGATATACAAGAAAGGGGATAGACAGGAGGCGCTGAACTACAGGCCAGTGTCCCTAACCTGCATAGCATGCAAGCTGATGGAGAAGATTGTGCGAAAAAAACCAGTGGAGCATCTGGAGCGAAGGAACTTTGTAACACAGCATTAACATGGGTTCAGGGATGGCAGGTCCTGCCTCACAGGGTTACTTGAATTCTACGACCAGGCAACAAAAATAAGGCAAGAAAGAGAAGGGTGGGCAGACTGCATATTTTTGGATTGTCAGAAAGCCTTTGATACAGTGCCACACAAGAGGCTAGTGCGAAAGTTGGAGATGCAGGCTGGAGTGAAAGGGAAGGTACTCCAGTGGATAGAAGAGTACCTAAGCAACAGGAGACAACGAGTCTGTGTGAGGGGTGAGGTCTCAGATTGGCGAGACGTTACAAGTGGAGTCCCGCAGGGGTCAGTCCTTGGACCTATACTGTTTCTGGTATATGTAAATGATCTCCCAGAGAGAAAAAATTATGAGGAGGATTGAAACAGAGGATGATAGTAGGAGGCTACAAGATGACCTAGATAGACTGAGTGAATGGTCCAACAAATGGCTGGTGAAGTTCAACCCGAGTAAATGCAAAGCAATGAAACTAGGCAGTGGAAACAAGAGGCCTGACACGGGATACAGAATAGGAGATGAAGTACTTAATGAAACAGACAGAGGGAAAGATCTAGGAGTTGATATCACACCAAACCTGTCTCCTGAAGCCCACATAAAGAGAATAACGTCTGCGGCATATGGGAGGCTGGCTAACATCAGAACGGCGTTCAGGAACCTGTGTAAGGAATCATTCAGAATCTTGTACACCACATATGTAAGACCAATCCTGGAGTATGCGGCCCCAGCATGGAGCCCGTATCTTGTCAAGCACAAGACGAAGCTGGAAAAAGTCCAAAGGTATGCTACTAGACTAGTCCCAGAACTAAGAGGCATGAGTTATGAGGAAAGGCTGCGGGAAATGCACCTTACCACACTGGAAGACAGAAGAGTAAGGGGGGACATGATCACAACCTACAAAATCCTCAGGGGAATCGACCGGGTAAATAAGGATGAACTATTCAACACTGGAGGGATGCGAACAAGGGGACACAGGTAGACACTGAGTACCCAAATGAGCCACAGAGACATTAGAAAGAACTTTTTCAGTGTCAGAGTAGTTAGTAAATGGAATGCACTAGGAAGTGATGTGGTGGAGGCTGACTCCATACACAGTTTCAAATGTAGATATGATAGAGCCCAGTAGGCTCAGGAATCTGTACACCTGTTGATTGACGGTTGAGAGGCGGGACCAAAGAGCCCGAGCTCAACCCCCGCAAACACAACTAGGTGAGTACAACTAGGTGAGTACACGAGTCACTTGGATACACTGTTCCGTCCACTGACTCCGTGGCACTCCATTTAGTGCTATGGTACTACTTCAGTGTAAGAAGTTGGACACTCTTAGACGGACTTAGATGTTCAACTTAACGCAACAACTTAGATGTTCAACTCTACAACCAGAGATTCTAGCCATTCAAGAGGCACCACGCAAGCACCTTACAAGCACATTTCACAACATGAGCAGATATGAGTTTGTGCTGAGAGTTCCTTCTCTCACAAATGATTTGCGACCAAAAGATATGGAGGAGTGTCCAGAGTGAACTGTCTAATACCAGTCTTTTTCAGATTTTGAAAAGATTTTCTGTCATAAGTGTTATTGACAAATGTAAAAGTGATGACCAAACCACACACATTAGAAAGTGAAGGGACGACGACGTTTCGGTCCGTCGTGGACCATTCTACAGTCGATTGTGACTTGAGAATGGTCCAGGACGAATCGAATGATCCACAATCGACTTGAGAATGGTCCAGCACGGACCGAAACGTCGTCGTCCCTTCACTTTCTAGTGTGTGGTTTAGTCAACATATTTCAGCCACGTTATTGTGACTCCTGGTCTGCAAATTTATAAGTGTATTTTTTGGTTGTATATTTTAACATGATTACAAATTTATATCTTTAAAAGAGAATGTTTATCTGTTAGTCTGTCTGTTTGTTCTAAGTTGAAACCGATTGCATGGAGTTAGCCTGACGAAACTTTGGAGGGTTTCTGTTGGTTCCTCATGGATCGCCATTAATGGGTAGTGGCACCCCATGCCCTATTGTGCATGAAATTGCAAATAATACTTATTTCAAATCTTCCTAAACACCAGACTACAGCCTCACTAAAACTGAAACTGCATATTAATTTTTCTGGGATAATTAAATATTAGTTGGTCTTATGTTGTTTATTTATATGCGAAGAAAGTGTGTGTGTGTGTGGTGAAGATTGTTACACTGATGAACGGAAAGTTCTGAAAGATAGAACGGGTGGCGATATGCAGGGAAATTGATAAAGGAAAGGGAAGATGGGAGATTGGCAGTGGATGGGGGTGATGAGAAAGAAATGTGGAGAAGGGTAAGGAAGTGTGACGAGACTAACGACATCTGTCGACCGCACCTGACCCGTTTTCTGTGTTCACTCGTTTAAGTCTGTAGTCTCACAAAAACTAATTTAGTTTCTTACGTACTATATAATTTCTTTTTTTCTCAATAGTGAGGTGTGATGCACGCTGTACAAAGGAGAACAGTTCCCCAGAAGTGGCCAGCGAGGGCAATCCTCGGGAACACAGAGCTTGTTTTGGTTGAACTAAGAAGGGCCTGATCGTTGAAGGCAGTGAACTGTCTGTCTGTTGCAAGCTACTGGTGCTGGAACTACGTATCCATGTTGTGTTCGAAGACGGATTGAGCGCCAGTCAGTTCACTAGGTTAAGGTTTGTTTGTGGTTAAGCCTTGGGAGGAAGCTGGCCCGTGCACTGCTGGAGTGTGTTTAGTCCCTGTGGTAATACTGGTAGGACAGGAAGATCACAGAGGTTGTTGAGGAGTCCTGGTTGAAAGTGACACGAAGGGTGTTATCTGTGGTGTATAAATGTTGGTTTATATTTGTTGTATATAATTACCTGTACATACTATTTACTACATTTCGTGACGGTTTGTCTAGTGTTGTTTAATCCACTCCTCTTTTGGATGACTATTACTGCTGTCTTAATAACATCACCTTGACTTGGGGCTGGAGCTGTGAAGAAAGAGGCACTAAGGCCCTAGTGAGAGCCGAAAAAGAACCAGTTCCGGCTTACCGAGGCCGGAACAATAATGTTGGGAGAGTTGGAATTGTGGTGAAAGGTAGTGAATGGTTGAGATGGTGTCAAGTGTAGGTAAGGTGGTGAAGGAGATTGAAGGTAGGGGAGGCGATGAAGGGTGGAGAAGATTGTGAAGGGTGGGAATGGTGAAGGGAATATAAGGTGTTGAAGGGTTGGAATGTGGTAAAGGGTAGAGGTGGTAAAGGGAATGGAATAGAAGGTGGTCAAGGGTGGGAATGTGGTAAAAGGCAGAGAAGATGGTGAAGCATAGGAAAGGTGGTGAAGGGGAGAAAAAGTAGTGGTGAATAGGGAAGGCTGAGAAGAATTTGAATTGTAGTAAACTTAGTGATAGTAGGATGGAATGAAAAATTACTTTTTCCTGAAATCTAAAGAAAACAAATTGTAGTTCTTAATCCCTGACAAATATGCCAAACGTTGGGCAAAAATTTATTATAAGTGGCACCATTTTCGGGCCGATGACCGCTCTGAACGCGTCCAGGAAGGTATGAGTGGTCAAAATGGCCAGGATGACCATAATCTCTCCAACTGCTGGTGGTAAACGCATGATTTGCGGCTCAAAATTTGCAAGTTTTATGTTTTTATTCATCTGAACATTTTATCATTTTGTGCAAGAAAACAATTATCTGCAAGAGACTATTTTGTGGGGTACAGGATGTGGTAAAAATGACGAAAATCACCTTCTGTCGGTGGACGATTTTATCATCCATCATAACTTTATTCACCTACTATTTAATGGATAATATTTCCCCGCTTCCTACTTACATTTTGTGTAGAATTTAGGAACTAAAATTATGTAGTTATTCATAGCACGTTGGTTTTTGTTTAAACAGGACCATTCCCCAGGAGGCTTAAGACTGGTGGCTAAAGGACCGTTGACTTGCAAGAGGTTCATCCACCCTTTAAAATCTGTATGAAAGTCTGGCCACCCTTCCATTGACTGGTGCTTCTAAAAATTGCATTTTTGTCTCAAAAGTTTTCATATATTAGTGGAATGTAATTTCTTGACAAATAAGACAGTTTATTCTTTAAAAAAAACATCAACCTGTTCGGAGGCAGCAGTCACGAACTTGACATTGCTCTCAACAGACTGGTTGTAACAAGGATGGTTAGGCTGTATATGTTTCATTCTGCATTTTTCTGTATCGAAATCTGTCAAGTATCGATTGACTGGGGGCAGTTGACGAGAAAAATGTAAATCGACTAAGTTATGGTGTCATTTTGCTGTCAGAGTAAATGTTGAAAATTTTCCACTCATCGAAAGTACTTTGTTGACACCCGACGGTCGTATTTCTTCATCACTGTCGCCCAACACTGCAACCAAGACATTTTCTGGGTGTGGGTAAAAAGAACATTTGTCACAGTTTTCTAGGCTGTTTCCCGCACAACCTTATCTGACATCAGAGTATTTCTTTGAATCATGTTGAAAAAGTGTTTTGATCCACATGTTAACTGGCTGTTTGATATAACCAAGTTGAGAAATACACATGAAGGCAGAATTACACCAGAGACTCCAAGTTTGATGGTTCATCCAACGACTCATAGACTCAATGGAATATGCTGCCAAGAGTTAACCACAGTGACTGTACAATAGGACTAACCTCCAGATATTGCAGATCACTTCCAACTCTTCCCAAAATAGTTTCTAAACGTATCCTGTAGGCATAGTACTGAGCTGTACTCAGGTCATCAACAACAGATTCTAGCAGCTCAGGAAAGTGGAGGGGGTTTTGTTGCTTGCTTGATGCTTGCTTGATATGAGCACTTGGTCAATTCGCCACATTTCCAGTAAAATTTTACCTAGTAGATTTGTGCATGAGTCGGGAGTATTTGTGTTTCCATCAAGAGTCACAAACCCAACACAAGGGAAGAGTGTTGTTATGTAGAAGACAAGTAACCCACTAAAGCGGCCTGCTCAACAACTCCTTGAAGCCTGGAATGCAACCGCTGTACTTGCTAGTCTCAGAGGCAGTACCGTCTGTACTAAAAATTACAATCTTCTCGTGTAATTCAGTGCCCTTCAAGGAATTAAACAGCTGTTGTGCGATAGTTCTGCCTTTACCGTCATCAGGAGAGGAGTGAGTGAGGTAATATTCAGCCGGTTCCCAACTACAGTATAATGCTCGTCAAGTTGCCGAGCAAAGTATATTTCTTATGGTTATAATGAAAACGTCATAATATATATAATTAAAATTTCAACTCTCATAAATAAACCAAAATAGTAATAATTAAATGATGATTCAGAGGTAAAATATAGGACTGAATCCCCCTTTTGACCACATCGAATACACTCCGAAATATTTGTTTGTCAATAACTGTTTTCTTGTACCAATATAGAGAGAGATTTCTTAAGAGATATAGACACATGAGGATTATGCTCATTTTGAGCCATAAATCCTGCCTCAAGCACCAGCGGTGGGTGAGTTATTACCATTGTGACCACCGTGACACCCCCCCCCCCCACCTCTACCGTGGACACGTTCGGAGCAGTTTTCGGCAAAACAATAGTGGCAATACCCCCAAAATCCACTTTTTCTTATTTGTACCATATTTGCCAGGGAATAAGAGCTACATTTATAATTGTCACTTTTCCCTAATAAGTAGGGAAGGCTGAGAAGAATTGAAATAGTGGTGAAATGTAGGGATGGTGGTGGTGATGATGGTTAAAAATGGTGTACCCGGTGATGCCCGGGCAGTGAAGATGTTCAAGTGACCCTACAGTAGCCATTATAACCATGGTTACACTAGCTACAGTATGACTACTGAGGGCATAATTACTTTCTTACTTTGAGAATTTTTCGGGGAAAAGTTGATTGTTGCCACTGAGAATGAGACCGCCTTCAAGGGTCCAGGAAGAACACCTCAGCGGCCGAGTGTTGCCTGGGGTGAACGGCAAGTGAACATACATTTCACACCTGCAATCGTTGAATTAATGCACTTAGCCTCTTATAACTACTTGTATCTTGCATTACGTTGCCAGTAAATCCAAGCATAGATTATCGTATATATTAACATTTACTCAGTGTAAACCCGGACCTTAGTGTCTCGAAGACGTCTTTAAGAATGAGTAAGATGGAGTTGGTGGAAGAGAGGAGCCCGTGGAGGACCTGGAGGTGGTGAAGGGGCAGGCTGGTGACGATCAGGAGCCTGGTGGACCACACCAGGAGGCGACCCTTGAGGGACAACTGGGCGAAGGTGGAGAGGAAGGCCAGGTCGTCACTCACCACCACCACTGTCACGCACCATGACACCTGCCGCACCTGTTGACACCAACACCACCGTCACGCACCACGACACCTGCCGCACCTGTTGACACCAACACCACTGTCACGCACCACCGCACCTGTTGACACCAACACCACTGTCACGCACCACGACACATGCTACACCTGTTGACACCAACACCACCACTGTCACGCACCACGACACCTGCCGCACTTGTTGACACCAACACCACTGTCACGCACCATGACACCTGCCGCACCTGTTGACACCAACACCACTGTCACGCACCACGACACCTGCCACACCTGTTGACACCAACACCACTGTCACGCATCACGACACCTGCCGCACCTGTTGACACCACCACCACTGTCACGCACCACGACACCTGACGCACCTGTTGACACCAACACCACTGTCACGCATCACGACACCTGCCGCACCTGTTGACACCAACACCACTGTCACGCACCATGACACCTGCCGCACCTGTTGACACCAACACCACTGTCACGCACCACGACACCTGCCGCACCTGTTGACACCAACACCACTGTCACGCACCACGACACCTGCCACACCTGTTGACACCAACACCACTGTCACGCATCACGACACCTGCCGCACCTGTTGACACCAACACCACTGTCACGCATCACGACACCTGCCGCACCTGTTGACACCAACACGACTGTCATGCACCATGACACCTGACGCACCTGTTGACACCAACACCACTGTCACGCACCACGACACCTGCCGCACCTGTTGACACCAACACCACTGTCACGCATCACGACACCTGCCACACCTGTTGACACCAACACCACTGTCACGCACCACGACACCTGCCGCACCTGTTGACACCAACACCACTGTCACGCACCATGACACCTGACGCACCTGTTGACACCAACACCACTGTCACGCATCATGTCACCTGCTGCACCTGTTGAAGCCTATACCTGCTGCCTATCCTGCCTATGATACCTGCACCTTCAAAACTCATTGATATTTCCGGACGTACCCTCCGAACCGCGGCGATCACACTGTTCATATGTGTTAGTGTCTTATTACTACCCAGTGAGTCCCCTGCCACTTGGAAGACGCCTACCCCACCTGGAATTCGCAGCTGCTCTACTGTCTGCAACACACACGACATCCACATTAGTTCTTCAGTGGCCGGACAGCATGGGATTCAAGGTTTTGTTTCATATAAACAAATACGTGTTGAAATGTTACAATCAAAATTTAATTAAACAAATGCTTTGCTGGATGACCTGGAAGAGAGAGGTGGAAGAGGTGGTTCCGTCAGTGAGCAGCACGGCCGAGCACTCTGGACCTGACCAGTGGGCCGAGCACTCTGAACCAGACGCACTTGATAACACATCTGTCAACGCCCCGGCTGCTAACGACAGTGATTCCATCTCTACTGTTACCAGAGCAAAACATTTTTATGTCATTAACAGGATTAGTCTCGATTTAATCATGAAAATTATTGTATCATTTGTGAGAATATCAACCAAGCATTTTTCTCCCGGCATGGTAATATTGCCTTCTGAACACATTCTTCTGTATAGTGACCAATCTGAACACAGACTGTATTCTTGGAGATGGATTCAGCATCACCTTTATATGGGGGTGCCGCTCCAAACTAGCCTATTGTCATGAATGCACACCCACTCGAGATGCCATGCCTCCCCCACTCTCCTTATTATAGAATGACCTTCTAACTCCCCTTTGTGATGTTACTGACCTCTGTCAACCAATTTGCAACTGTCTCTCTCTCTCTCTCGCTATCCAGGAAGCCTCAACAGGGCAAGAGCAAAATCCAGCTGTCAACAAATAAACATTTATAACATCTTGAGGTTATCTTGAGATGATTTTGGGGCTTTAGTGTCCCCGCGGCCCGGTCCTCGACCAGGCCTCCACCCCCAGGAAGCAGCCCGTGACAGCTGACTAACACCCAGGTACCTATTTACTGCTAGGTAACAGGGGCATTCAGGGTGAAAGAAACTTTGCCCATTTGTTTCTGCCTCGTGCGGGAATCGAACCCGCGCCACAGAATTACGAGTCCTGCGCGCTATCCACCAGGCTACGAGGCCCCTTTTAAACATGGACATGAAAATACATACAACAAAAAATATATAATATTATGGTACAGCACCCTAGGCTACTACCAACCGGTAACACTCCAATAACACCTCATGTCTTTATCAAATATGCCATATTAGGCTGCTGCTCAATTCTTGGCACACAACCTACTGCCCCCTCACTGCTTGAGGCTGAATACCTGGCACATAAAATATCTCCAACAACTAAAGAAATCAATTTCTCACCTTACACTGCATCTTTCATGCCAATATGCAATCAAGCACGCCCTCATACATCATCAAGTTGTCCATACGGTTCTCGGTTCTAATCCCTGAGGCCAACCACTAAGAACATCTGTCTGGGTCCTCAATATCAGGTAGGTACTCCTGCAGTCCACTCAATATCTGCTGCAAATGAAGTCCCATTCGAATGTCAGCGAAGCTCCTCGAAACGACTTCACAATAAGAAACGTGTATCTCCCCTACACTCAATGTTCAGCTCTACACCTTGAGCTCAGCTCTACACTTAAAGTTCAGCATATACTTGGAGTAGCTCCACACTTGAAGTTCAGCATATAATCTTCTTCAGACAAGAAGCTCCTCAACTAACTTCTCCCATACTAACCGGTAATTCCATTACCAATCCTCAATAAAATGCTTTTCTAATGAAACATAAATACAAATAATTGCATCAACATAAATTTCTCCTTCTGATATCCCGTCTACACCATGGCATAGCAGTGGTGGGAACTCCCCCATTTTCGGACGACTCCACACTGAAATTCTCTTCCGACGGGCCGCCGCAGGGGCTCCGCCCCTTCAGTTGCTCAGTGACCTCAGGAGAGTGTGGATGTGCTGCTCCTGTCTCCAGCATGTTCACTCATCTTTAACTCCTTATTTCTATTTACTAGCTTTATAAAATATTTTACCTATGTACATAAACATTTACTACGATCACTGGGCACATGATCAATCTCTAATAAACACTATCAACTAATTAAATGAGCTTACTGCAGAATTCTAGAAAGTGGTGGCACTTGCTCACTTACATTCCAATATGGCGCCACTCTTGGTCGTCCAACAAAATCACTTTAGATCCCCCTTTTAAAGTTTCTCTCACTCCTGACTTGAGCACACGAAGTCGCCTGGCAGGCTTCACACAGAAACCCCTGCTTACTTCCCTCTACTTAAAGGAATATTCCATTAGAGTCCACAAAGGCACAACCACCCTCTAGGCTTCAGGTCATCCCTAATAACTTCATAATCACTGAGAAATGACGTACGTTGTGTCCTTGGTATCTTCCTCACCAGTTGTACATTGTAGCCTTCACTCAAACGCTTTACCACATGTAAGTAAGTAATTATCAATAGAAGGCACCAAACCGGGAAGGCTATGTAGCACCATCAAATGTGCGGGATAATCAGAGGGCGCTAAATATCACCAAGGATGCCAATACGAGAACAAAAACGCATAAGGCGAACGATATCAAAAGTATCCGAGTCGCCAAGAATTCTATCGAGGGACAAGCGACCGCGGGGGACAGTCGGAAAACAAGACACACGCTCGTGCTGGAAGTCAGGACATTCAACAAGGATATGTACGACCGTAAGAGGGACAATGCAATTTGGACAATAAGGAGCAGGGCGGCGCTCCATTAAGTGACCGTGAGTTAAACATGTATGGCCAATACGTAACCTAGCCAGAGTCGTTTCCCACTGCCGGTTACGGTGGCAGGAGGAAGGCCACTGGGACACACGACTCTTAAGAGTACGCAGTTTGTTACCAATAACAGAAGACGAACAACTCTGCCATCGGGCAAGGATGGAGGCATGAATAACTGGGTAAAAGTCAGAATAAGGAACACCTTTATAGGAGATGGGACAAGTGCGGATAGCGTCCTTAATGGCAGCATCTGCACGCTCATTTAAAGAGACACCAACATGGCTGGGAACCCAGCAAAAAGCAACCGACTGAAATTTACTGGAGACAAGAAACAGCCAATGTTGAATCTCGATGACCACAGGGTGGACTGAATTAAAGGACCCTAAAGCCATGAGGGCACTACGAGAGTCAACTACTTCCACGAAGGAGGATTGCTCCCGGGAAAGCAGGAGACGAAGAGCATAGAGAATAGCATTGAGTTCTGCTGTGAAGATGCTAGCCTCCGGAGGAAGGCGACACATATAAGTGCGGTCAGGAAAAACAACAGAGTAGCCCACACCGTCAGCAGACTTTGACCCGTCGGTGAAGATGGGAACAGAGTGGGAGTGAGAAGAAAAGTGCTCAAGGAAGAGGCGTTTCAGAACTGTAGGAGGGGTAAAAGCTTTAGTGATGCGGGTCAGAGAAGTACAAAATTTGGGAAGGGGGACCCTCTATGGGGGCAAGGAATGAACAATAGGAGGAGAAACATTAGTAAGACGAATCGAAAGAGAATCTTGTAAGCAGGACAAACAGACAGAAAGAGGAAGGTGGTGAAGAGGAACAGGAACTACAGGAGGGGTAAAAGTCAAAGCACGATAGAGGTGAGAGTGAGGATGCTGTAAGGATCGCGCAAGATAGTGAAGACTGTAGCGATCACGGCGATCCTGGAGAGACAGAACGACAGTGTCAGCGTACAAGCTGAGGGTAGGAGTTGAACGAAAAGCACCAGAGCTGAGGCACAACCCAGTATGGTGCAAAGGATCAAGACGGCGAAGAGTAGAAGGAGAAGCAGAAGAGTATGCAGGGCAACCATAATCGAGCTTAGACACGACAAGAGAGGAATGCAAATAGAGGAGCGTGCGCCTATCCGCTCCCCGAGAAGTATGGGACAAAACCTTAAGTAGGTTAGGGCCTTAGAGCATTCAACACAGAGGTAAGAGACATGGGGTGACCAAGACAAACGAGTGTCAAAGAATAACCCCAAAAGCTTCGTGGAATCTTTGGACTCAAGCGGATGACCATAAAGTGACAAAGAGGGACGAAGAACGACCCGCTTCCGAGTAAAAGTCATGGCACAAGTCTTAATAGTAGAGAACTTGAAGCCATGATTGGTGGCCCAAGATGACACGGAATCAATCGCAAGTTGAAGCCGCCGTTGAAGGAGAGGTGAATCATCACCTCGAGAGCAAAGAGTAAGATCATCAACATAAAGAGCGGAGAAGACGTCAGAAGGTAGGGAGGAAAGGAGACCATTGAGGGCAACCAGAAAAAGAGTAGTACTCAGAACACTACCTTGGGGCTCACCTTCAAACTGCTGAAAAGAGGCAGAGAGAGTGGCACCAAGTCTGTCTCGAAAGGTACGACGAGAGAGAAAGCTTTGAAGGAAGAGGGAGATTACCACGAAGGCCAAAAGAACGAAGTTGGGACAGAATATGGTATCTCCAAGTCGTGTCATAAGCCTTTTCCAGGTCAAAAAGGACAGCAACAACGGAGGTCTTCGCAGCAAAAGCAGTACGAATATAGACCTCCAAGTTCACCAAGACATCAGTCGTACTGCGGTACTTGCGAAAACCAAATTGAGAAGGAGAGAGGTGGTGATGGTGTTCCAAGAACCACATCAGACGGACATTTGCCATACACTCAAACAGCTTGCAAACACAACTCGTGAGAGCAATTGGGCGGAAGTCCTGAGGGAACGTACCGAGAGACCCTGGTTTCCGAATAGGGAGTACAATGGCATCGAGCCAGTCGTCAGGGATGGACGACAACTCCCAGACCTGGTTATACAGATTCAGTAAATACTGAAACGTGCACAGAGGGAAATGGCGAAGCATCTCATAATAAACGTCATACAAGCCCGCTGCCGTAGATCCGCAGAGGGCCAGGGCAGACTGAAGTTCAGAAAGAGAGAAAGGATCGTTATAGGGATCGTTAAAGGATCGATGTTGTTGTCTTGCCTATATACTGTGTTCTTTGAGGCTTACAGTCCACAAGTGGGCATTTAAAGGCATAGACGACATTGGTCTCTTTCAAAGTGTTCTGCTTTGTGTCTGGAGAGTTTCTCATGAGTAGGTCGGCAGTTTTCTTGGTTTCATAGTAAATCATCAATTGTATCTTCTGATTTTTGTCTGTAGGGATAACGTTTCTATTAACAATATTTTTCAGGACCCTTTCCTCCGTTTTATGAGCTGTGGAAAAGAAGTTCCTGTAAAATAGTCTAATAGGGGGTACAGGTGTTGTGTTAGTTGTCTCTTCAGTGGTTGCATGGCGTTTCACCTTCCTTCTTATGATGTCTTCAACGAAACCACTGGAGAAGCCGTTGTAGACTAGGACCTGCCTTACCCTACAGAGTTCTTCATCAACTTGCTTCCATCCTGAGCTGTGGCTGAGAGCACGGTCGACATAAGCGTTAACAACACTCCTCTTGTACCTGTCTGGGCAGTCGCTGTTGGCATTGAGGCACATTCCTATGTTTGTTTCCTTAGTGTAGACTGCGGTGTGGAAACCTCGGCTCCTTTCCATGACTGTTACATCTAGAAAGTGCAGCTTCCCATCTTTCTCCATCTCGTAAGTGAAACGCAACACAGAATTCCGCTCAAATGTCTCTTTCAGCTCCTGCAGATTTCTGACATCAGGTACCTGTGTAAAAATGTTGTCAACATACCTGCAGTATATGGCCGGTTTCAAGTTCATGTCGACTACGACCTTTCGTTCCATGGTACCCATGTAGAAGTTCGCAAACAGGACACCTAGGGGAGAACCCATGGCGACCCCATCTACTTGCTTATACATGTGCTCATCCAGGCTCAAGAAGGGTGCCTCTTTAGTACAAGCATGGAGTTGTGCAAGTGGAGTCCGGATTTCTTAGCGTTCACAGTTTCGATAAATTTGTTGACCTTTGCTTTCAATTCGGCTGTAGTGTCCTACGTTACCCTTTGGAATTTAGTTTGGTCAGAGAGTATGAGGTTCATTTTCGCCAGGTATTCGTCTTTTTTAAGAATGACATATATTGGCGACTTGTCACCTCTCCTGACTACTATCTCCTTGTTCTGACGAAGGCTCTTAGCTGCCGCTTTGAGCTCTGGGGACAGTATGGTGCTTCTGTAGTTGTCTCGATTCTTTCCTCCTTCTGTGATAAGTTCTGCTCGTAAGGTGTCCTTGGTGGTGACCTTCTTTTGTGTCTCGAGGTCGAATATGTCGTCCAACAGGATTTCCAACTCCACTTTCCTGGCCATCTCACTTGGTCTGGACATAACGTGACAGTTTATACCCAGATTTAGGAGAGTGACTTGGTCGTCAGTGAGGTTGATTCCTGCAAGGTTCAGGAAGCCGTCTCTCGATCTCGTCACTCGAGAGACGGCTTCCTGAACCTTGCAGGAATCAACCTCACTGAGGACCAAGTCACTCTCCTAAATCTGGGTATAAACTGTCACGTTATGTCCAGACCGAGTGAGATGGCCCGGAAAGTGGAGTTGGAAATTCTGTTGGACGACATATTCGACCTCGAGACACAAAAGAAGGTCGCTACCAAAGATACCTTACAAGCAGAACTTATTGCGGAAAGAGGAAAGAATCGAGGCAACTACAGAAGCACCATACTGTCCCCCGAGCTCAAAGCGGCAGCTAAGAGCCTTCATGAGAACAAGGAGATAGTTGTCAGGAGAGGTGACAAGTCACCAATATACGTCATTCTTAAAAAAGACGAATATCTGGCGAAAATAAACCCCATACTCTCTGACCAAACTAAATTCCAAAGGGTAATGAAGGACACTACAGCCGAATTGAAAGCAAAGGTCAACAAACTGATCGAAACTGTGAACGCCAAGAAATCCGGACTCCACCTGCCAAAGATTATTGGGGAATATAAACCTGGATATGCGTATGGAAATGTCAAGACACACAAGCCTGGAAACCCACTTTGGCTAATCATTAGCCAGATACCCACGCCCATGTACAGACTGGCGAAGCGACTCAACGGCCTGCTGACTCCTTATGTTCCTTGCGCCTTCAGCCTGAAGTCTCCAAAAGAATTTGTTGACTTACTGCGGGGCACACGGGCCAAAGGGATAAGAGCCTCGTTGGACGTAGAATCGCTGTTTACCAACGTACCTGTGGACGAGACAATCGGGATGATAGCAGACAGAGTGTATCGTGATCCAGCCTGTACTCCTCTTAACATACCAGAAAATATTCTGAGAAAACTACTCCAAGCTTGTACTAAAGAGGCACCCTTCTTGAGCCCGGATGGGCACATGTATAAGCAAGTAGATGGGGTCGCCATGCGTTCTCCCCTAGGTGTCCTGTTTGCAAACTTCTACATGGGTACCATCGAGCAAAAAGTCTTAGTCGACATGAACTTGAAACCGGCCATATACTGCAGGTATGTTGACGACATTTTTACACAGGTACCTGATGTCAGACATCTGCAGGAGCTGAAGGAGGCATTTGAGCAGAGTTCCGTGCTGCGTTTCACTTACGAGATGGAAAAGGATGGGAGGCTGCCCTTTCTAGATGTAACAATCATGGAAAAGAGCGGATGTTTCCACACTGCAGTCTACACTAAGGAAACAAACATAGGAATGTGCCTAAATGCCAACAGCGACTGCCCAGACAGGTACAAGAGGAGTGTTGTTAACGCATATGTCGACCGTGCTCTCAGCCACAGCTCAGAATGGAAGCAAGTCGACAAAGAACTCTGTAGGGTAAGGCAGGTCCTAGTCAACAACGGCTTCTCCAATGGTTTCGTCGAAGACATCATAAGAAGGAAAGTGAAACGCCATGCAACCTCTGAAGAGACAACTAACACAACACCTATACCCCCTATTAGACTATTTTACAGGAACTTCTTTTCCACAGCTCGATAAAACGGAGGAAAGGGTCCTGAAAGATATTGTTAATAGAAACGTTATCCCTACAGACAAAAATCAGAGGATACAACTGACGATTTACTATAAAACCAGAAAAACGGCCAGCCTACTCATGAGAAACTCTCCAGACACAAAGCAGAACGCTTTAAAAGAGACCAACGTCGTCTATGCCTTCAAATGCCCACTTGGGGACTGTAAGCTCAAAAAAACCCAGTATATAGGCAAGACAACAACATCTCTTTCTAGGCGTTTAACGATGCATAAGCAACAGGGCTCCATTAAGGAACATATAATCTCTTCCCACATCCAAACCATCGCCAGAGAAATCCTAGTAAACAACACAGAAATCATCGATAGATACAGCGATAGCAGACGGCTTGACGTTTGCCAGGCACTGCACATTAAGAAGTCAACACCAGCAATCAACAGCCAATTAATGCTCAACTATATTGTACCCACCTCAAGACTCCGCTCCAATATAGAAGCATCAAGAAATATGGACCAATAGGCTTTCTACAATCACTTCCATTTCAATACCCATTGTTTCGTGTTCTGTCTTGTGTTGATGAAATTAATACCCTATTAAATACCACCTCACCCCATCCACCTCACTCAAATGTAGATATAAAC
This sequence comes from Procambarus clarkii, assembly GCF_040958095.1. NCBI lineage: Eukaryota > Metazoa > Arthropoda > Malacostraca > Decapoda > Cambaridae > Procambarus > Procambarus clarkii. The sequence goes on from NC_091222.1 coordinate 12,081,259, forward strand.
AAATCGGAGATATGTAAGTTCCATTCAGTTGTGTATGTGTATAGTCTTTGAAAATGTAATAAGTTTTACGAAACGCGCTCGTGTCGCGTCAGACTAGAAATAAAAATGAATTTTGGAGAATTGATTTTTGATTTACCTCCAACAGTGAAAAGAAATGTATGAAAGATTGAGAAAATTCGTGTTAGAATTATTAATCTTACTTTTTCGGTCATATTTAATAAATGTCTACAGGAAAGACTGCTACCAAAATATACTAATATATATATATATATATATATATATATATATATATATATATATATATATATATATATATATATATATATATATATATATATATATATATATAGTACATATATGTGTATACATCAAGAAGACAACACCAGCAATCAACAGCCAATTAATGCACAACTATATTCTACCCACTTCAAGGCTCCGCTCCAATATAGAAGCATCATGAAATATGGGCCAATAGGCCCTTTTGCAGTTACTTCCATCCTTACCTTCAATTTTCCCAATTAATACCCATTGTTTCGTGTTCTGACCTGTGATGAAAGTTTTGTTCACCTCATCCAAAACTGTTGTAACATATCACATCATCCTAAATGCGGGTATAAAATGAAAGCAGTTTAAATCATAGCGTAGTAAGAACTATGTTTAGTGTTTGCATGTTATAGTTGTGTGTGTGTGTGTGTGTGTAAACTAAAAGTCTTTGAAAATGTAATAAGTTATTACGAAACGCGTTCAAGTGTCGCGTCAGACTAGAAATAAAAATGAATTTTGGCGAATTGATTTTTCAATTACCATCAACAGTGAAAAGAAACATAAGAAATATTGAGAAAATTCGTGTTAGAATTGTTAATCTTACTTTTTCGGTCATATTTAATAATATATATATATATATATATATATATATATATATATATATATATATATATATATATATATATATATATATATATATATATATATATATATATATATATATATATATATATATATATTTAAGGCACAACTCTCCTAAACACGAGAGTCAAGTATACAACTTTAGAACACTTTCCCACCAGGAGACTCGAACCCTAGCCAGCACAGAAGCCTTCCAGCAACTGGCATAACAGGTACGCCTTAACCCTCTCCACCACCTGCTCAGACCCTTAAAAGAGATGGTAATTTCGGAGTATTTAAATACCACAAAGATCACCACCTCCCAAGAGCACTAGAGCAAGTGAGGGGTCATTTAGACGTTAATTTCATCAAGTCCCTGTTAATATGGGAAGACACAGTGTCTATGCTTAAGGCACAACTCTCCTAAACACGAGAGTCAAGTATACAACTTTAGAACACTTTCCCACCAGGAGACTCGAACCCTAGCCAGCACAGAAGCCTTCCAGCAACTGGCATAACAGGTACGCCTTAACCCTCTCCACCACCTGCTCAGACCCTTAAAAGAGATGGTAATTTCGGAGTATTTAAATACCACAAAGATCACCACCTCCCAAGAGCACTAGAGCAAGTGAGGGGTCATTTAGACGTTAATTTCATCAAGTCCCTGTTAATATGGGAAGACACAGTGTCTATGCTTAAGGCACAACTCTCCTAAACACGAGAGTCAAGTATACAACTTTAGAACACTTTCCCACCAGGAGACTCGAACCCTAGCCAGCACAGAAGCCTTCCAGCAACTGGCATAACAGGTACGCCTTAACCCTCTCCACCACCTGCTCAGACCCTTAAAAGAGATGGTAATTTCGGAGTATTTAAATACCACAAAGATCACCACCTCCCTAGAGCAAGTGAGGGGTCATTTAGACGTTCGGGTTCGAGTCTCCTGGTGGGAAAGTGTTCTAAAGTTGTATACTTGACTCTCGTGTTTAGGAGAGTTGTGCCTTAAGCATAGACACTGTGTCTTCCCATATTAACAGGGACTTGATGAAATTAACGTCTAAATGACCCCTCACTTGCTCTAGTGCTCTTGGGAGGTGGTGATCTTTGTGGTATTTAAATACTCCGAAATTACCATCTCTTTTAAGGGTCTGAGCAGGTGGTGGAGAGGGTTAAGGCGTACCTGTTATGCCAGTTGCTGGAAGGCTTCTGTGCTGGCTAGGGTTCGAGTCTCCTGGTGGGAAAGTGTTCTAAAGTTGTATACTTGACTCTCGTGTTTAGGAGAGTTGTGCCTTAAGCATAGACACTGTGTCTTCCCATATTAACAGGGACTTGATGAAATTAACGTCTAAATGACCCCTCACTTGCTCTAGTGCTCTTGGGAGGTGGTGATCTTTGTGGTATTTAAATACTCCGAAATTACCATCTCTTTTAAGGGTCTGAGCAGGTGGTGGAGAGGGTTAAGGCGTACCTGTTATGCCAGTTGCTGGAAGGCTTCTGTGCTGGCTAGGGTTCGAGTCTCCTGGTGGGAAAGTGTTCTAAAGTTGTATACTTGACTCTCGTGTTTAGGAGAGTTGTGCCTTAAGCATAGACACTGTGTCTTCCCATATTAACAGGGACTTGATGAAATTAACGTCTAAATGACCCCTCACTTGCTCTAGTGCTCTTGGGAGGTGGTGATCTTTGTGGTATTTAAATACTCCGAAATTACCATCTCTTTTAAGGGTCTGAGCAGGTGGTGGAGAGGGTTAAGGCGTACCTGTTATGCCAGTTGCTGGAAGGCTTCTGTGCTGGCTAGGGTTCGAGTCTCCTGGTGGGAAAGTGTTCTAAAGTTGTATACTTGACTCTCGTGTTTAGGAGAGTTGTGCCTTAAGCATAGACACTGTGTCTTCCCATATTAACAGGGACTTGATGAAATTAACGTCTAAATGACCCCTCACTTGCTCTAGTGCTCTTGGGAGGTGGTGATCTTTGTGGTATTTAAATACTCCGAAATTACCATCTCTTTTAAGGGTCTGAGCAGGTGGTGGAGAGGGTTAAGGCGTACCTGTTATGCCAGTTGCTGGAAGGCTTCTGTGCTGGCTAGGGTTCGAGTCTCCTGGTGGGAAAGTGTTCTAAAGTTGTATACTTGACTCTCGTGTTTAGGAGAGTTGTGCCTTAAGCATAGACACTGTGTCTTCCCATATTAACAGGGACTTGATGAAATTAACGTCTAAATGACCCCTCACTTGCTCTAGTGCTCTTGGGAGGTGGTGATCTTTGTGGTATTTAAATACTCTGAAATTACCATCTCTTTTAAGGGTCTGAGCAGGTGGTGGAGAGGGTTAAGGCGTACCTGTTATGCCAGTTGCTGGAAGGCTTCTGTGCTGGCTAGGGTTCGAGTCTCCTGGTGGGAAAGTGTTCTAAAGTTGTATACTTGACTCTCGTGTTTAGGAGAGTTGTGCCTTAAGCATAGACACTGTGTCTTCCCATATTAACAGGGACTTGATGAAATTAACGTCTAAATGACCCCTCACTTGCTCTAGTGCTCTTGGGAAGTGGTGATCTTTGTGGTATTTAAATACTCCGAAATTACCATCTCTTTTAAGGGTCTGAGCAGGTGGTGGAGAGGGTTAAGGCGTACCTGTTATGCCAGTTGCTGGAAGGCTTCTGTGCTGGCTAGGGTTCGAGTCTCCTGGTGGGAAAGTGTTCTAAAGTTGTATATATATATATATATATATATATATATATATATATATATATATATATATATATATATATATATATATATATATATATATATATATATAAATATATATATATTTAACTCAGTATATAGGCAAGACAACAACATCTCTTTCCAGGCGATTAACAATGCATAAGCAACAGGGCTCCATTAAGGAACATATAATCTCTTTCCACAACCAGATCATCAACAGAGAAATCTTAACAAACAACACAGAAATCATCGATAGATACAGCTATAGCAGGCGGCTTGACATCTGCGAGGCACTACACATCAAAAAGTCAACACCAGCAATCAACAGCCCCTGGCTGTTGCCAGGGGCTGTTGATTGCCCCTGCTGGCCCTGTTGATTGCATCAGCTGGCTGGTGATTAACAGCCAGCTGCAGTACTCACTAGGGTGCGGGGTCAGCTGCAGTACTTACCAGGGGCCGGGGCCAGCTGGGAATACTCTCCAGGGGTCAGAGCCAGCTGCAGTACTCACCAGAAGCCGGGGCCAGCTGCAGTACTCACCAGAAGCCGGGGCCAGCTGCAGTACTACCTAGCGGATGGGGCCACCTGCAGTACTCACCAGGGGCCGGGGCCAGCTGCAGCACTTACAAGGGGCCAGGGGGAGCTGCAGTACTCACCAGGGGCCGGGGCCAGCTGCAGTACTCACCAGGGGCCGGGGCCAGCTGGAAGTACTCACCAGGGCTCAGAGCCAGCTTCAGTACTCGCCAGGGGCCGGGGCCAGCTGGGAGTACTCACCAGAGGTCAGAGCCAGCTGCAGTACTCACCAGGGGCCAGGGCCAGCTGCAGTACTCACCTCACCAGGGGCCAGGGCCGGCTGCAGTACTCACCAGGGGCCAGGGCCAGCTGTGGTACTCACCAGGGGCCGGGGCCAGCTGCAGTACTCACCAGGGGCCGGGGCCGGCTGCAGTACTCACCAGGGGCCAGGGCCAGCTGCAGTACTCACCAGGGCCGGGGCCAGCTGCAGTACTCACCAGGGGCTGGGGCCAGCTGCAGTACTCACCAGGGCCGGGGCTAGCTGCAGTACTCACCAGGGGCCAGGGCCTGCTGCAGTACTCACCAGGGGCCGGGGCCAGCTGCAGTATTCACCAGGGCCGGGGCAAGCTGCAGTACTCACCAGGGGCCAGGGCCTGCTGCAGTACTCACCAGGGGCCGGCTGCAGTACTCACTAGGGGCCGGCTGCAGTACTCACCAGGGGCCGGGGCCAGCTGCAGTTCTCACCAGGGGCCGGCTGCAGTACTCACCAGGGGCCGGGGCCAGGTGGGTAGCAGCAAGGAAGCCCACTGAAGCCAGAACTAACAAAGACAGGCCAGCCATCACACACCGCCGACGATCTCGCCCTCACTACACCACGAATTGATGTATGATATATTTAGTAAAATAATATGACAACAGCTTCATAATAACATATTGAAAGCATCCCAATAAGACATGTTGTGTTATACGTTGAAATAATTTTCATCCTTCGGGCATATCATGACTCACTCCTACACATTAAACATAGGTGTAGTTCTAATATTTTTGTGCAATGAAATTACATTAATGGGAAGTATCAATAAGAATATCAGTGTGGCCTTTGGGGAAGATTTGAACCTGCGCACTTGGTACTTCCATGCTAGTACATAAGACAACTAAACCACGACACGGTAAAAGCAGTGCAACCTGAGATTCATCTAACTCTACTAGGTTGTAAGGCTCCAATCTTGAGCCAAAATCCAGGGTTTCACACACTCCCCCCCCCCATGTACTATGGCTTTCTGGTTACGTAGGTCACCTTCAACGCTTTTCGTCAAATGCACAAAGAAATCACATTAAGGTGATGTACCGGGCCCCTGTTGAGAGTCTCATAACCACTAGTGCATTCAACACTAGATTTTATTTATTTTACTGTGTCGGAGTGTAGTGGTCTTGGGCGGTAGTCGAAACAATAAAAATGGAAAGATTAAGTGATCTAGTGTTTCATCCCCGGTAGATGGTAGAAGATTACTGAGGGGAGCCCTAACAGTTCCCCAGAGCTATCCAGGCTGATAAGGATAGTCCTAACTTTTGGCATCAGTCGATGTGGGTGCAGTTCTAGGCCTACCGGGTACCACGAACCAAAACCTAGTCCCCTCAGATAAGCACGAGGAACAATGGCCCATAGAATACATATGTGATTCTGGAGCATTCTACATCTACCATCGACCGAAACAGGCACCCAGAAAAGTAGGCGCCATAAAATAAACCCTTATTCTGGTTAAAAACAACGAAAATAGACAAACAAGTGGACAGAACGAAAATAGACAAACAAGTTCCTAATGACAGACTATGGGCTGTAAGGGGCAGGTGGGGGTGAATGGAGCGGTTGATTGAAGTTCTACAATCAACCTGCAGACAATTATCTCACATTTATTTTATTTATTTATTTATTTATTTATTCATATATATACAAGAAGGTACATTGGGATTGTGAGGATACATAGGATAGTAATTACAATCTTGCAAAGACACTAGTATGTGCAGCGTTTCGGGCAGGTCCTTAATTTAAGAAAATTTTAAGTAGGTAAATACTTGCAAAATTTAAAAAAAAATGATAACAGTTACAAGACAAGAAAAAAAAAGACAAGAGAAAATTGTAGGTATATTAAAGCACATAGGTAGCTCAGATTGATTGCAATGACAGCTTGAATGGTAGTTGACAAAAATTGGTAGGCACAATACAGCATATGGCTAGCACATAAAAGAAGACAGCAATGAACACAATGATAAGGTTGTTTGGGTTAAGTACATAAAGTTTAGGAGATTGGGTAAACACTAGATACAGAGCAAATTTAAAGCTCAGTGTAGGAAACTAAGAAGATGAAATTAGGTACTTTTTGGTTTTGCTTTTAAATAAGGCAAAAGTTTGACAGCTTTTCAATTCACTAGGGAGTGAGTTCCATAGACTAGGTCCCATAATTTGCATAGTGTTTACACAGATTAAGTTTGACCCTGGGGATATCAAAGAGATATTTATTTCTGGTGTGGTGATAATGGGTCCTATTACATCTGTCCAGGGAGAGTTTCAGAGCATGGTTTGCATTTAAGAACAGGGTTTTGTAAATGTAGCTGACACAAGAGAATGTGTGGAGGGAGTTAATATTTAGCAGGTTTAGGGATTTAAACAAGGGAGCTGAGTGTTGTCTGAAGCAGAGTTTGTTATTATTCTGATAGTAGATTTTTGCTGGGTGATGATGGGTTTAAGGTGGTTTGCAGTGGTAGACCCCCATGCACAGATACCATAATTAAGATAGGGGTAGATTAGTGCATAATATAGTGAGAGGAGAGGAGAGTTAGGAACATAATATCTGATTTTAGAGTATACCAACTGTCTTAGAGACTTTCTTAGTTATCAGATACATCAGCTTGTATTTTTAATACAAGGATAAGATTTTAATAAATTCAGTTCTATGACTGAACACTGGTTCTGTTTAAATCAGGGATTTAAACATGTACACAGTCCAGCCTAGCACCATAACTATTAACAACCAATATTAATTTACTACAAACAACAATTTAAATTGTAGTTGTATGATATTAAATGACCTTAACCCTTAAAGTGCGCATCGCATCATATGATGCTTTGACCGACTTACAGTAAATTGCGCATCACATCATATGATGCTTTGGAGTACTACGCAAGATTTAAACGGCCCGCGGATACACGGGGTTCACCACACCTTCATCAGGGCTCTTGTAAACAGACACAATTTAAAAAAAAAATCAGGGGTCAAATTCCCAGGTGTTAGGGGCCTCAGTACTGAGTGAGCTACCAAGCCTGACACACGCAGCATGAGCTCACAGCACTGCTGTTCAGCTTGTGACCACAGCATCACCTAAAAATGCCATATTATACTTCTTCGTGCTAATATGTAGCGATGATATTATTAAAGAAGACCCCTGACTGTGATAAAACTGACCAGGGTTCTGATAATAGCAGGATTGTGGTGATATTTAGCGCTGTGCTCCATGGAGGGAGGAGAAAGGCTGTGGGAGGGGAGGGTAGTGGCATTGTCTTCTGACTGTGTGTGGCCACCTTTTATTGACTGCACTCACCATACCAACTTAGTGATTCACTATGGTGAACACAAATGTAGATACTTGTATATAACGTGTGTATAGAGGGCATGAACAGCAAGAGGAGTAGGTTGGGAGCCGCCATTTAGGTGAGGGCAGTGGCGTCGTCTGCACGACTTATCATGTTTACTGGTGACCACGATGGTCTTTGGGCACCATAACAGTTTACTTGTACAAGTATGGTGAATAAAACAGGTAGATATTTATAAATAATGTGTGTATATAGCATAAAAACACCACAAACAGTATTGTTGGAGGAGAAATATTAGTGCGTCTGGCCTTGAGGGCGGCAGCCAGCTGACTGTGTAAATAGCTACGTCTTTGTGCCTTTACTCACCATACAAGCTTAGATGTACAGTTATGGTGAACAAAACATGTAAATACTGATATATAACATCTGTATGTAAAAGCAAAAGCAGTATGCTGGGAGGAGAATGGTGGCAAGTCAGGTGAGGTGAGGGAGGGAGGGAGTGGCAGCCAGTGGCGGGCTGCCACTGCCACTCAGCATACCAACTTCGAGGTTCGTTATAATGAACACAAATGTGGATACTTATATATAGCGTCTGTATATAGTGAATAAAAGCAAAAACAGTAGTGTGGGAGGAGAACGTGGGTGAGTCAGGTGACTTGAGGGAGGTAGGAAGTAGCAGCCAGTGGCGGGCTGCCACTGGCACTGTCACTCAGCATGCCAACTTAGTGGTTCGTTATGGTGAACACGAATGTAGATACTTATATATAACATCTGTATATAGTGAATAAAAGCAAAAACAGTATGGTGGGAGGAGAATATAGGCGAGTGAGGTGTTGAGGGAGGAAGTGAGTGGCTGTCTGGTGTTTGGCGGTCACTCCTCGTTACTTTTTGACTCATAATAGCAACTTAGTGGTTCGTTATGGTGAACAAAACATGCGAATACTTATATATAACCTGTGTATATAGTGTAATAACCGACAAAGTATTTGTTCACTGTTTGATGAACATAATTGAATCAACAATAGCACACCATATTTTTGAGTACAGCGATGATTCACTCATTTTATTATATAAATATATCACACTACACACTATTGAATTATATTACAACAAAAAAACTACGAAAAATTAATCAGAGACAATGAAATAATTAGGTAATTATCTCTTTGTGGCAACTCCGGCCTGACAGCTGGCGAGCAACAGACCGCCTGGGACGCATGCTGAGTCAGCGCCTGTTTTTTGCCAGACTTCCCAGCCCTATAGCAGGCAATATATGCCACTTACGATTTTTTTTTATTATTTTTTCCATGATTAGTGAACACAAATTAACAGGTTAGGAAGATTTTTTTTTTGTATGCACCTGTGGGTGTCAAATGGTATATAGCCATGTGCCATTTAAGGGTTAAATATAGTCTAAGTACTGTTAACTAAGTACAAGAGATTATATTCAATTAGATAAACTTATATTATAAATTAAAGATAACTAAGCAAGTGTTAACTTAATTTATATGTTCAATTATATATATAGATATATTTAATTTATATGAAGATTCAGTCAGACTGACTGAAACTCTTCCCAGACTAGGGACACTTGTGAAGTTAGGAATCTCACGAGTGTCTGGGGTCCTGTAAAAGATTCAGGAATTACAATATTAATAAACTTACTGAAATATGAGGTGTTGCCTCACTCTATAACCGACAGACAGACTTATTGGATATATTTAAGTTATACAAGCATACAATTGGCTAATTAATACACTAAATAACATTCAATATACTTCTCTGAATGCCGGGTGCCCGTCTGACAAGTGTGCCAGACCGGATAACTCTCTTGTCGAGTTTAGGCATGATATTTTATATCACAGCTTTGCTGTATAATGTTCTAGTAGCATTGCTATTGATTATGTCCTTAATTGTGATTGCAATAGGTTAGATAAATGATGATGGTGAAGGTGGAGATAGTGTACAGATAAATTTTTGCTTCCTGTTTCTTCATTCTGTGTGCTTGCATATAACACACTCACGTACATCCTTGGCTTTAGTAATTGTAGGTTGTATGTAGCCAAGCTTATAAAGCATAAGGTAGTATTGAAAAGATTATAGGAAAAGATCAATTTGTAAGGTAGTCTTGAAAAGATCGCTTTGTATGGTCCCACACAGGAAGAGATTCACCTTACCTCAAGAATGTCCATCAGTCAGAAAGAGATTCAGCATGCCTCAAAGAGTGTCCGTCAGTTAGGAAGAGATTCAGGTATTCTTGAAAATATCTATGGAAAACACCACCATGGAAGCCGCTAACACTGTCCATCTATGCTATTTGTATAAGACGCATCATCACTGAACGCAGAAAATGAATCATCAATGTATCATCTAAATAAATTGTAGATAGCATAGGATTGCAAGGGTGACGCTCAGAGCTACAACTGGATACGCTCGCTGTATCATCCTCATTGGTGCTGTATCACTTGCATCCGACCTTTGTGTTAGGTCCTTATTGTGCCTAGCTTCCCCAATATTATGACCCTTATGTTCTTCAAACAATAAGGTTTGAATTTCACCGACAGAGCATTATCTTTCAACACCCTGTCAGACAGGTGTTTGGGAGCCAGAGACACATGAGCCACCCATGGTTGCTCATTCAGTACTAACCCAGCCAGCAGCCCTAGGGCATTCTGGGAATTTTTTCCAAGATGGCTGCCTCTCACTGGAGGTACTAAGAGTCCATTTCGTACACAACCAACCTTGTACACATTTAGAATTGGTTACGAAAAATCAAAATTAGTTTTCTCGGTTGGCGCAGTTTCACGCCAACTGAGAATACTCGGTTGGCGAAGTTAAGTGGTTAAAGATTATAAGTAGTACTGGATAGCATTATTGATTCTTATTAAGAATTTGATTTAATCCCAACCGGAAATTGATTCAATTGTTCCAATAGTTTTTTAATTAAGAAATCCTTCTAGAAGCTTCTGGATCCTTGAGAAATCATGCACAAAGTCATGTAGGCACCTATAGGGCCCTATGGTGTACGTGATCATAGGTGGCATTGTCATGTATGATCCAGATGTATAATGAATCTATTGTGATTCTGATAAAATTTTGATATGATTTTATTATGATTTAGATATGCTATAAAAATAATACATTTCTTAGATAATAATATAGATATAGTGGGTAAAAATTTCCCACATCTTCCAGAGGGAGAGAACTGGCACAGAGTCCAATACTAAGGACAATAGTAACCATATGTATTCATTTACTCTCCAATCGGATTGATAATATAAGTGCAAATTTTGCTTGCACTTTTGTGCGGCTGTCTATTGTGGATGAATGTGTCAGTTAGGAATCTGTGGGTCATGTGGAGTTAGAGGGTCTTGGGGTCTCCCAGGATCTAACTGTAGCTGACTCACTGATTCCATGTTGATGAGTTTGTCCAATGTCTTCAGTGAAGTTGTTCCTTTAGACAGGATTTTGACTATTCTCAAAATCCCCTGGCTATCTGGATGGACTGAAACAACTTTACCCAATGGCCAGTCAGCCCTAGGGCCATCACTGTCTATCAAGACAATATCGCCAGGTTGGAGATTAGATATATTATGGCCCCATAGTGATGTTCTCGTAGAGATGTAAGATATTCTTTTGTCCAAACACCATTTCATTTTTGGATTATGTTGGGCCGATGCTTATACCCCCTGAACCAACTCACTCTGATCCACATATGAGGGATCTCTGATCTCATCATCTACTAGAGATGGTACTGGAGTCAGAGGTCTTCCATACATTAGATAAGCAGGATTTAATGGCTCATATTGAGTAGGATCATCAGACAAGTATGTCAACGGCCAGTTATTCACCCTTGATTCTCTTTTACTGATTCTATTATTTGATTCAATTTCTGAATAAACATTATTTATTATTTATTTCCATGATTAGTGTCTGGAGTTCCTGAAGATTGATTTTCTGACGGTGTAGAGATTTTCTCAAGGATCTTTTGATAGTTCCTATTAACCGTTCATAAAATCTTCTGTTCCATGGGGCTCTTGGAGGGATAAATTTCCATCTGCAATGATGCTGTTCCAGAGTGGAAGTAACTGCAGGATGGGAACAGATTTCCCGTAGACATAAATAAATAAATAATAAATGTTTATTCAGGTAAAGTACATACATACAAGAGGTTATACAAAAATTGATAGATTTATACAGAGATCTAGTACATACAATGCCTAACCCTTAAACTGCGCAACGCGCCTGCAGGCTCACGTCTGGTTTGCGCAACGCGCCTCCGGGTATTTGTATTTTTCACGTTCCATTCAAAACTCCCGCGGCTACATGGGGTTCACATCAGCTTCCTCAGGGCTCTTGTAAACAGACGCCATCTTTAAAAAAAATCGTGGTCCACATTCCCGGGTGTGGGAGCCTCAGTAGTGTGTGAGCAACCAAGGCTGGCGCTCGCAGCATGAGCGCACAGCACTGCTGTTCAGCATGTGACCACAGCATCGCCTAATAATGTCAAAATATATATATAACTTGTATTATTTAGCTATGATAGTGTTATATTAGAGAATGAGTGTGATAATGACTGGGTACAATGTTCAAATATCAGTGATTCAATGCTGTTCACGATGTTCACAGCGCTAGCCACAGCACCACAGCATTATTTCGTTCATCTAGGAATCTTCAAATGATTTCTTAGGTTCCTTTTCAAAATAAACGTGTGGTCAATTATTCATTTACAGGAATTAGTGACCAGGATTGTGATAATAGCAGGATTGTGGTTATAATTAGCGTTGTGCGTAGTATTGTGGAAGGAGGAATTTTGATGAGGGAGGGAGGGCGAGAATTGAGGTAGCCTCATTGTGTGTGTGGCTGCCACTCTTGTTTTGCTCACCATATTAGGTTAGTGGTTCGCTATGGGCAACACATATGTACATGGGTATATATAGTGTGTGTGTATATAGTGTAAGAACAGCAACAGGAGAATGTTGAGAGGAGCTATTTTGGTGAGGGAGGTGACGTAATCGTAGCGTCGTCTGCTGTGTGATTTTTCATGCAGTGTATGGTGGCCATTGTACTGTTTGGACACAATACCGGCTTACTTGCATAGTTCTGGTAAATAAAACATGTAGATAGGTATATAGAACGTGTGTAATAAGAACTATAACAATATGATGGGAGGAGCAATGTTGGCGAGTAAGATGTTGGAGTGAGGGAGACAGGCTAGGTGTGGCTGCTCTCACTCGAGGTGTTCTGAATGTGTTCATGGCCAAATGCTCCTATTGGCCCATACGAGGCAGCTGCTATTGGCCCATATGAGGCAGCTGCTGTTCGCCCATACGAGGCAGCTGCTGTTGGCCCATACGAGGCAGCTGCTGTTGGCCCATACGAGGCAGCTGCTATTGGCCCATACGAGGCAGCTGCTATTGGCCCATACGAGGCAGCTGCTATTGGCCCATACGGGGCAGCTGCTATTGGCCCATACGAGGCAGCTGCTATTGGCCCATACGAGGCAGCTGCTATTGGCCCATACGAGGCAGCTGCTATTGGCCCATACGAGGCAGCTGCTATTGGCCCATACGCGGCAGCTGCTATTGGCCCATACGAGGCAGCTGCTATTGGCCCATACGAGGCAGCTGCTATTGGCCCATACGAGGCATCTGCTGTTGGCCCATACGAGGCAGCTGCTGTTGGCCCATACGAGGCAGCTGCTGTTGGCCCATACGCGGCAGCTGCTATTGGCCCATACGAGGCAGCTGCTATTGGCCCATACGAGGCAGCTGCTGTTGGCCCATACGAGGCAGCTGCTATTGGCCCATACGAGGCAGCTGCTATTGGCCCATACGAGGCAGCTGCTATTGGCCCATACGGGGCAGCTGCTATTGGCCCATACGAGGCAGCTGCTATTGGCCCATACGAGGCAGCTGCTATTGGCCCATACGAGGCAGCTGCTATTGGCCCATACGAGGCAGCTGCTATTGGCCCATACGCGGCAGCTGCTATTGGCCCATACGGGGCAGCTGCTATTGGCCCATACGAGGCAGCTGCTATTGGCCCATACGAGGCAGCTGCTATTGGCCCATACGGGGCAGCTGCTATTGGCCCATACGAGGCAGCTGCTATTGGCCCATACGAGGCAGCTGCTATTGGCCCATACGAGGCAGCTGCTATTGGCCCATACGAGGCAGCTGCTATTGGCCCATACGCGGCAGCTGCTATTGGCCCATACGGGGCAGCTGCTATTGGCCCATACGAGGCAGCTGCTATTGGCCCATACGAGGCATCTGCTGTTGGCCCATACGAGGCAGCTGCTGTTGGCCCATACGAGGCAGCTGCTGTTGGCCCATACGCGGCAGCTGCTATTGGCCCATACGAGGCAGCTGCTATTGGCCCATACGCGGCAGCTGCTATTGGCCCATACGGGGTAGCTGCTATTGTCCCATACGAGGCAGCTGCTATTGGCCCATACGAGGCAGCTGCTATTGGCCCGTATGAGGCAGCTGCTATTGGCCCATACGCGGCAGCTGCTATTGGCCCATACGAGGCAGCTGCTATTGGCCCATACGAGGCAGCTGCTGTTGGCCCATACGAAGCAGCTGCTGTTGGCCCATACGAGGCAGCTGCTGTTGGCCCATACGAGGCAGCTGCTGTTGGCCCATACGAGGCAGCTGCTACTGGCCCATACGAGGTAGCTGCTATTGGCCCATACGAGGCAGCTGATATTGGCCCATACGAGGCGATATTGGCCCATACGAGGCAGCTGCTATTGGCCCAAACGAAGCAGCTGCTACGCGGTGTTCTGAATGTGTTGATGGTGAATGTATATAGTGTGTGACAGTGTATAGTGTGTAAATAGATTGTATATATACACAAATTAGCATGATACATAGTAAATATGTGCTGCATATGTGTACACAAGTTTCATGCATGTAACACAGTGTCTACGGATAGTACGGATGTTGTACTGCGATATTATAATGTACGTGTTCATTATACATTGGATTGGCACATAAAAAACAATGAAAATGTATTTGGAAAGGTGCGCAAAAAATGAACGAAAATATATTCGCGGCAACTCGCGCGCCCCGCCCCGAGCGCCCCACCGCCACCGAGAGCTTACGGCACGGGCGCACGGGGAACAATGACGTCACGGCCCAACTTCCGGACCCCATAGCAGCCAAAGTAAGTACAATTTCGACTTTTTTTTTACATACCTATACTGAGAGAAGGGTTTTTGACACTTTAAAAAGAAAAAAGAATTTTTTCCAGAGAATTTATTTCCTGCGCACTGCGGGGGTGTCACATTTGGAGGCAACGCAGTTAAGGGGCTAAAGCCACTATTACGCAAAGTGTTTCAGGCAGGAAAAATATTAAAGACTAAAACTTAATACTAATTGAGATTAAAGTATAAGATATGTTGAGAACAAATAAAAAAAAAAGGAAGGGGGGGGGGGGGGACATGGTAGAAAAAGCAGCACAAATACAATTAGGTCGACAAACAGCGTTGTTTAAAAAAACAGACGTGGGTTGACAATATAGGGGTAAGGTAGGTTACTGGGAATTTATTGGGTAGTGCTTAGTTTTTATCTTAAACTGGTTGAGAGAGGTACAGTCTTTAACATGATTGGGAAGGTCATTCCACATTCTGGGTTCCTTGATTTGTAGAGCATTTCTAGTTTGATTAAGTCGTACTCATGGAATATCAAAACGGTATTTGTTTCTGGTGTGGTGCTCATGGGTTCTGTTACAACCTTCAATGAAGCTTTTGAGGTCAGGATTGGCATTACAGTTCAGCATTTTATATATGTATAATTCACATGAGAGAATGTGCAGTGACTTAATGTGTAACATATTGAGAGATTTGAGTAGGGGTACCGAGTGATTTCTGGGGCCAGAGTTTGATATTGTCCTAATAGCAGCTTTGTGTTGAGTAATTAGAGGACGTAAATGATTTTGGGTAGTAGAACCCCAAGCACAAATACCATAGTTGAGGTATGGATAGATGAGGGAGTAATAGAGCGTCACCAGGGCAGGACGAGGTACATAATATCTGATCTTAGAAAGAATGCCAACAGTTTTTGAAACTTTTTTTTATATATTTAGAATATGTCCCTGGAAATTCAGCTTGTGGTCAATAAGAACGCCAAGGAATTTGCCATCTATTTTGTTACAAATTTGGGTATTGTATATTTTGAGATTTATTTGATTAGAGGATTTATTGCCAAACAGAATATAGAAAGTTTTGTCAATGTTAAGGGTGAGTTTGTTGGCAGTTAGCCAAAGATGGGCTTTATTTAGCTCAGTATTTACTGTGGCATTTAGAGCAAGGGGGTCAGGACTAGAGTAAATGAAGGCTGAGTCGTCAGCAAATAGAATTGGTTTGAGGTGTTGGAAGGCATTTGGATGGTCATTAATGTAGATGAGAAAGAGGAGCGGGCCAAGTATGCTGCCCTGAGGAACACCGATGTTGATGGGTAGGGTGGGAGAAATTGAATTATTCAGAGACATACTGGAGCCTGTCAGTAAGGTAAGATTTGAGGTATTGCAGGGAGTGTTCTCTGACTCCATAATGATGCAATTTAAGAAGAAGGTTTTGGTGGTTGCCAGTGTCAAAAGCCTTACGCAAGTCCACAAATAACCCAACAGGGAACTCATTTTTATCAAGAGCTGCATGAATCAAGTTAATCATACTAATAAGTGTAATGTTAGTAAGTGTTAGTGCTTTTTTTGGGGGTCTGAAGCCATATTGACAGGAGCTAAGTATATTTTGTTTGGCTTGATAAGAGTAAAGCTGCTTGTAGATTAGTTTTTCAAATATTTTTGACAAGTTAGGCAGAATTGATATAGGTCTGTAGTTGTTAACATCTGTGAGATCATTACATTTGTGGACAGAGGATACTCTCACTTTTTTTTAAATATCTGGATAGGTTTGTAGTTCAATATATTTAACAGTTTAGTAGTACTGTCACCTGTCCCTTGAAAATTATCTACATATAGATTTTGACTGATTTCAGTTTTATAAAGGCTTGATGATTTCTTCAGATGAGATTTCTTCAGATTTCTGCCCAAAACGCTTTGTCATAATTGCTTCAGGCATTGTATGTACTAGCTCTATCTATAAATCAATCAATGTTTGTATCACACCTTGTATGTATGTACTTTACCTGAATAAACATTTGAATTTGAATTTTGAATTTGAGTATCTAGAGTTGCTTGCAGCACAAATGGGCTAGATATCCCAGCAAACACAAAACGTTTGTGAACATTTTTAAATGGTGCCACAAAGGTAATACTGTAACATTTGAGATAAACACGTATTTCTGACGTTCTTAAAACAACTAGATATAACTAAAAACGTGTATTCTTGAGACAGTTTTTTCAGATTTAAGTAAAAATTTAAAAATGATAGTGAATACTATGGAATTATAATGTTTTCATGTTTTTTATATAAAAATACACAATTTTCAGTCAACATTTCGTTTTTATATATTTTTCATAAACAGCCACTAAATCTTTAATATATATTAAACAAAACGTGTCTGGAAGTTAAATCAACTCCACAGGACAATAAATTTGTCATATAGATACTAGCGTTATTCGTTGGTATGCGTTCGCTATTTAAACTGCTCATGTCCTTTTCGTTCATTGAACACCGAACCCTACACGCCCGCTGATATATTGCTTAAATATTCACAAATAAAGATTATATTTGTATATGTTATCAAAAAGGCAGATATAAAATAGTTTTTGTGAATCCATCACAGAGATTATACCTCATTAGAGAGGAAAAATATTCATACTTTAAACAAGGCTTCTTGGCCGACGCTCTCCTTACCGATATGGGAACTACGACCTTTCAAAGATCAATGTTAATTTAATCTAGATATTGTAATAAACGAAGTTTTCTATGTCATCATAAAGACATAAATATAAGCTGCATGTTAATACTTTGGCATAAATATAACTGAAGTGAAAGTGAAGATATATGCCTTTTTATAGTTACTTGATGGCTCGCTCAGGGAGTGTGAAGGCCTCCACACAAGCCAATCAATTTCATAATTAATTTGCATATATGCAAAGTAACGTCATTTCTTTATGTCTTTATATCAGAATAAAGACAGATGTAGACGATAATGTAACTACATTTCAAGGAAAACATATCTTAATATAATTATTAAATGAAAGCGAAGTTATTGTTAAATAAATAGCCAATACCACACCATCGCCAGTGTCCGGACACATGAATAGTCGCATTAGGTGAAAGGAAATGTACCCAACCATTTCCATTTACCCAACCAGTTTGTGCACTCTATACTCATTCTCTGTGCGGTAATTTATTCTGCACCCCATACTCATCTTGTTACCAGTAGTTTGTGCAACCCATACTCATCCTGTGACCCGCAATTTATTGTGCATCCCATACTCATCCTGTTACCGGTAGTTTGTGCAGCCCATACCTGTAATTTATTGTGCAACCCATACTTATCCTGTGACCTGTAGTTTATTGTGCAGCTCATACTCATCCTGTGAGTCATATTACATTGCGCTACCCTTTCTCATCGTGTGAATCTTTGTTTACTTTGCTCTCCATATTCATCCTCTGTGCGATAGTTTCTTGTGCAACCCATACCCATGATGTGAGTGGTAGTTTATTGTGTACCCTATACTTATCCTGTGAGTATAGGGTACACAATTCTTGTTTGGATTCTTGTAATGTTATTTGTCTATTTGTACTCACAGCATTTGTGCGCCCCTTGAGGGACTTGAATTAGAGGGGGGTAGAAATAGCCTAAGCTACTTTATCCCTTTGAGATGTATTTATTGCTTATCTCAACAAACATACTTGAACTTGAACTTGGGTACACAATGAGTTCATTTGTACTTCATACTCATCATCAAGAAGTGTATTTTACTAGCATTGTAATATAAATTAAAAATAAAAGCTTAACTGGATTACGGACCCATAATCAAAATAGGAGCCATCACTAATTATCATGACAAATTGTCTAGGCTCCACTTCTGCCTTCGACAAGCTGCTGCCGGAGGTGGGTATAGTTTATTGTACACCCCCGCACCCCCAGTCCTGGAAGGGGGTCATTGGGATGTGGACATGTGAACCATTACACCCCCCCCACACACACACACTCCTCTCCTGTTAATAATAATACTAATAATAATAAAAATTAAAAATAATAACGTTAATAAATATTATAATTAAAACACTTACTGTAATACCCTAGTGCTTGAATGAAGGTGAAGGAAAGACCCAATAAATGTGTAAGTGTATTAAAAACCAAATTCTCATTGGGTGAGCTGGCAGGTGAGCACCACCTGCCAGCTCACCCAGTAATGAACATCACCTGCACATCGCACCGCACCACTTGCCAGCAGGTGCAGAAGTACGATGGAGAGAGCAAAGTATACAATATTTCAAGTATAATATTAAACATATATTTAGGATTTAATGTTTTCCTATAAAGTTTCAATAATACTTTTATTTGATTTTTTGTATTATTTTCTACCACATTTTGAGATTTGTTAAACATATAGTTCAGGGATTTATTGAACAATCAACCACAGAAGGTGATTGTAGTGCTTTTAAAATGCTAGGCTAAGCTACATACGTAAATACATAAATACACAGATTTACGTATGCCCTACGTAAAGTGTTCGGTGTGTCTTTTACATAGTGTCATTAACGCGCATTTACAAAGGTGAAATGGAATTCTGATCAGCTTCCACATATACTTTATACACATACATATACACACACAGACATATGCGTACATATACATATATACATACTAGTATATTTTGGTAGCAGTCTTTCTTGTAGACATATATTATTATATATGACCGAAAAAGTAAGATTAATAATTCTAACACGAATTTTCTCTATCTTTCTTACGTTTCTTTTCACTGTTGATGGTAATTCAAAGATCAATTCTCCAAAATTCATTTTTATTTCTAGTCTGACGCGACACTTCAGCGCGTTTCGTAAAACTTATTACATTTTCAAAGACTTTAGTTTACAAACACACAACTGAAACTGAATAGAGCTTACACATCTTCGAGTTTTTATCTACATTTGGGTGAGGTGGAGGAGGTGAAAACAAACTTTCAACAATGGGTATTGAATGGGTCTTAAATTCAAACACAAGACAGAACACGAAACAATGGGTATTGAATGGAAGTAATTGTAGAAAGCCTATTGGTCCATATTTCTTGATACTTCTATATTGGAGCGGAGTCTTGAAGTGGGTAGAATATAGTTGTGCATTAATTGGCTGTTGATTGCTGGTGTTGACTTCTTGATGTGTAGTGCCTAGAAGACGTCAAGCCGCCTGCTATCGCTGTATCTATCGATGATTTCTGTGTTGTTTGCTAAGATTTCTCTGGTGATGGTTTGTTTGTGGGAAGAGATTATATGTTCCTTAATGGAGCCCTGTTGCTTATGCATCGTTAAACGCCTAGAAAGAGATGTTGTTGTCTTGCCTATATACTGGGTTTTTTGAGGCTTACAGTCCCCAAAGGGCATTTGAAGGCACAGACGACGTTCGTCTCTTTTAAAGCGTTCTGCTTTGTGTCTGGAGAGTTTCTCATGAGTAGGCTGGCCGTTTTCCTGGTTTTATAGTAAATCGTCAGTTGTATCTTCTGATTTTTGTCTGTAGGGATAGCGTTTCTACTGACAATATCTTTCAGGACCCTTTCCTCCGTTTTATGGGCTGTGGAAAAGAAGTTCCTGTAAAATAGTCTAATAGGGGGTATAGGTGTTGTGTTATTTGTCTCTTCAGAGGTTGCATGGCGTTTCACTTTCCTTCTTATGATGTCTTCCACGAAACCATTGGAGAAGCCGTTGTTGACTAGGACCTGCCTTACCCTACAGAGTTCTTCGTCGACTTGCTTCCATTCTGAGCTGTGGCTGAGGGCACGGTCGACATAAGCGTTAACAACACTCCTCTTGTACCTGTCCGGGTAGTCACTGTTGGCATGCAGGCACATTCCTATGCTTGTTTCTCTTCCCACAAACAAACCATCACCAGAGAAATCTTAGCAAACAACACAGAAATCATCGATAGATACAGCGATAGCAGGCGGCTTGACGTCTGCGAGGCACTACACATCAAGAAGTCAACACCAGCAATCAACAGCCAATTAATGCACAACTATATTCTACCCACTTCAAGACTCCGCTCCAATATAGAAGCATCAAGAAATATGGACCAATAGGCTTTCTACAATTACTTCCATTCAATACCCATTGTTTCGTGTTCTGTCTTGTGTTTGAATTTAATACCCATTCAGTACCCATTGTTTCGTGTTCTGTCTTGTGTTTGAATTTAATACCCATTCAATACCCATTGTTGAAAGTTTGTTTTCACCTCATCCACCTCACCCAAATGTAGATAAAAACTCGAAGATGTGTAAGCTCTATTCAGTTTCAGTTGTGTGTTAGTAAACTAAAGTCTTTGAAAATGTAATAAGTTTTACGAAACGCGCTCAAGTGTCGCGTCAGACTAGAAATAAAAATGAATGTTGGAGAATTGATCTTTGAATTACCATCAACAGTGAAAAGAAACGTAAGAAAGATAGAGAAAATTCGTGTTAGAATTATTAATCTTACTTTTTCGGTCATATTTAATAATATATATACATCCCTGGAAACAAAAACCGAAACTGTCTCTTTTTTCCGCTTGTTACAACTTGTAATAGAGTTGTTACATCTTGGCTTAACGTGTTTATGACGTATTAGAACGTTGTTACAACTTGCTATATTAGTTGTTATAAATGGTTAGGAGGTGTTAATACTTGTTCGAACGTTGTACCAACGTCATAGTTTCGGTGTGTGTTTGGCGGGATACATATATACACACATACATACACATATATTTGTCTCTTTTACTCTGACAAGGTGAGATAACTGATAGAGAAACTAGTGTGCAATTAAGCACTTAATCACTGAAGGTGATTAAGGTGCTTTCACAAGCTCAGGTTATAGAGTTACATCACATACATTCATTGTATAATTGATACGTTACATGGTCAATCTAGGGTACAAGTCCAATATATCATCAAGTGTTCCAGTACTCAAATAGTAATTACACAGTTCAGCATACCTTAGCCCAGGACGGCGAAAGTCAGTCAGTATGGGACATTCTACAATATAATGTTCAAGGGAGTGCATATTTTCTCTTTCACAAAGTTGACACATTGTTTACTCGACATTTGGGTTTTGAGAAAGCTGCCAGATACGTCTATATCCCAAGCGTATTCTGGCCACTATAACATCACATTGCTGGGTTCTTGTTCCATTAATCCTGTATGTGAATGTCTCCGCACGATATCTATCATAATATTTAATGCTACAACTTTCAGGTCTTTGTGAATTTGTTTGGTCGGTGAGATTTTCATTAGAAGTTTGCTTAAGTATTCTCTTTGTCACTGCTAATGAAACACCCATATCAATTTCTACCACTGGTTTTCTACAGGCTGTCTTTGCAAGCATATCAACAGTGTCATGCCTTGAGATGCCAACATGTGATGGTATCCATAGGAATTTAATTTCAAATCTCTTTTCTTTGGCAGCTAAAATATTCATTCGAATATCACTGACTATTTTCTGGGTGTCACTACTATGTGCGTTCAATACCAGGAGTGCACTCTGCGAATCACAATATATAAGTCCACTGCCTTTGTCTTTTAAAAATTCCGTGGCAAGGTATATGCCTGCAAGTTCGGTTTGAGTTGTACTTGCCCAATCATTGACGCGCTTCATTGCTGTATGTACGAGAGAAGATTGTTCAAATATATTACATGCGCATCCGGTACATCGTCCACCTTCTTCTACAGAACCGTCGGTATAGCACTGATACACATCGTTACCCATACCCTGAGTACTCACAGTGATGCTTTTCAGTGTTAACTGTTTTAGTAATGTAGAGTGTACATTATCTTTCTTGGGTGCATTTACAAAATCAACTGCTAGATCCAAGTTATCCCATGGAGTAATTGGTTGATTAATCGTTAATTGAGTTGGGTACATATTTAATATTTTGATAGAGTTGGCTACCTTGTAGAACCAAAATGCATAATCACATTTCGCTCTTCTACGGACCTCAGGTGAGTGTAGCATATTAGAAAGTTTAGCTTGAAACTTCTTGTATTGCCGAGATCTACTCAATGCCTTCACGCCGAAAACTGTGCTAATAGACAAAATTATGTTAGAGATATGGGTCTATAATTATCTGAGTATGCTTTGGGGATGGGAACAATGACACTGTCCTTTGCAGTCTTAAGTCTTTTGCAGTTACCTTCATTCTTATGTTTTTACTTACATTTATTGAACTTTATCATCATCATCATTTACAGAAAGAAATTAACATAAAAAGTAGTCATTTTAATACACAAAACAGAAGTAGATATTATGTAAATTATGATGCAGGTAATACTCCTTCACTTAAACTCATTCTGTACAACACTAAAAGTGGATTACCTGGTACTTGTGAGACTAATCTCAGTAAACTGTAAGTAATACCGTCCTCTTCAGGAGCAGTTGACTTATTTAATTGTGCTACACAGCCTTCCCGGCTTGGTGCCTTCTTTGGTAATTACTTATCAAAGGCAGCTCCATACGAGGAGCTGCCTCGTATGGGCCAATAAGTCTTTTGCAGTTACCTTCATTCTTATGTTCTTATTTACATTTATTGAACTTTATCATCATCATCATTTACAGAAAGAAATTAACATAAAAAGTAGTCATTTTAATACACAAAACAGAAGTAGATATTATGTAAATTATGATGCAGGATAGGATCACTATTAAGAACTTAATTATAAACCACAATATGTTTTTTATCATCAGAAATTCGGAAACATACCATATATTTTCAAATATTTACAATTAAAGTATTTATTTAGGAAATAAGTATTTTAGTTACCCTAGTTAGCTCGGAGAACACACATTCTTGCAGCAAGAATTTCTTCCCACTAATCTGAGAGATGCTAATGAGACCAGTCTCGACCCATTGGACAAGTCATGAACAACAATTAACTACAGCACCATCTATGTCAGATGATATTCAAAATATTCTTGATATCATTCAAATTGTCAATACGAGAACAGAATACATAAGTTGAGTGATGTGAAAGGAATCATATTGACTGACCGAGCCCCATTGTAAATATCCGTGGCTTCCTGACCATAAAGTTACCGCCGCGGTCGAGGGTAAGAGACCGGATGTACCCACATACAAGCCGCACTAGCTATTAGTTCATATAAGCTGACAACTTACCCAAATAAACATTACTTCCTAATTATATATATATATATATATATATATATATATATATATATATATATATATATGCGAACAAGCCTGAATGGTTCCCAGGACAATATGCAACTGAAAACTCACACCCCAGAAGTGACTCGAACCCATACTCCAGGAGCAATGCAACTGGTATGTACAAGACGCCTTAATCCACTTGACCATCACGACCGGACAAAAATGAGGTGATAGCCGAGGCTATTTGAACCACCCCACCTGTCAAGTGGATTAAGGCGTCTTGTACATACCAGTTGCGTTGCTCCTGGGAGTATGGGTTCAAGTCACTTCTGGGGTGTGAGTTTTCAGTTATATATATATATATATATATATATATATATATATATATATATATATATATATATATATATATATATATATATATATATATATATATATATATATATATATGTATATATATATATATATATATATATATATATATATATATATATATATATATATATATATATATATATATATATATATATATATATATATATATAAATATGGTAAGAGATGCCACAGTTTCGCATGATTACTAAATTGTCCTGGTTTCTAGGAACTGTGAGCATGGGTCTGAGGAAAAACTGTCCTTACTCTGAATACCGCAACGTCTGTGCTTATATGAATATATGTCACATACACATATTTTATAGCACACATTTAATTTGTATCTAGTTCTTTATTGTTAACTTACATAATCAAAGAACCTTGCAACATCTACATTCGAGGAAGGATTCCAGAAGCAGTTAACAACTGCCATTTCTTGTTTCTGGAATTCTTCTTTATGCTGTAGGTAAAGTAGTTAATAGAACTACTGTCTCCTGCTCCTGGGGTTGGTGGTTCGAGACTAATTGTGCCCAGTGTGAATGTGGAGGTCAGTAGTTCGACCTTAGAGGTGGACCTCGATATACACCTAACGAATAGACATGCACAAGCTGCTTGTCCTCAGTGTATATTTTACGCACACACACACACACACACACACACACACACACACACACACACACACACACACACACACACACACACACACACACACACACGTGGGTGTGTGATTATGTGAGACTAGCTAACATCAGAACAGCCTTCAGGAACCTGTGTAAGGAATCATTCAGAACCTTCTATACCACATATGTAAGACCAATCCTGGAGTATGTGGCCCCAGCATGGAGTCCGTACCTTGTCAAGCACAAGGCGAAGCTTGAAAAAGTTCAGAGATATGGCACTAGGCTAGTCCCAGAACTAAGAGGCATGAGCTACGAAGAAAGGCTGCGAGAAAAGCACCTCACGACACTAGAAGGCAGAAGAGTAAGGGAGACATGATCACTTCCTACAAAATTCTCAGAGGAATTGACAAGGTAGATAAAGATAAACTGTTTAACACGGGTGGTACGCAAACAAAGGGACACAGGTGGAAACTGAGTACCCAAATGGGCCAGAGGGACGTTAGAAAGAACTTTTTCAGTGTCAAAATAGTTAACAGATGTAATGCATTAGGCAGTAATGTGGTGGAGGCTGACTCCATACACAGTTTCAAATGTAGATATGATAGAGCCCAGTAGGCTCAGGAATCTGTACATCAGTTGATTGACAGTTGAGAGGCAGGACCAAAGAGCCAGAGCTCAACCCCCCAAGCACAATTAGGTGAGTACACACACACACACTCACTCTCTCCCTCTCATAAGGGAGGTGGTGGCCGAGTGGCCAGCGCTCTACACTCGTGGACCTAGGGAATAAATGTTACTCCTACTGCTATGTAACAAGATTTTGTTGGTACATTTTCATGTAAATTCACAACTCTTCGCGCCGGAAACAAGTCATGAAAGAGCCACACAATAATTTTCGGATCTAACCTTCATTCTTTCTCAATGTGTTGTATACAATGAAATGATTATACATTGCTCTGTTGTGAACATTGTATACAGTACCTCAAGATATACATCCCACAACAGTTAACTAGCTCCCAGATACCTAATTAATTCCCTACTCTCTGTAAATGTTAATGTGATGTCACCGAGCAGTAAATAGGTACCTGGAAATTAGACAGCTGCTACGGGTTGCTTCCTGGTGTGTGTGTACTCACCTATTTGTGCTTGCGGGGGTTGAGCTTTGGCTCTTTGGTCCCGCCTCTCAACTGTCAATCAACTGGTGTACAGATTCCTCAGCCTACTGGGCTCTATCACATCTACATTTAAAACTGTGTATGGAGTTAGCCTCCACCACATCACTGCCTAATGCATTCCATCCGTTAACTACTCTGACACTGAAAAAGTTCCTTTTAACGTCTCTGTGGGTACTCAGTTTCCACCTGTGTCCCCTTGTTCGCGTCCCACCAGTGTTGAATAGTTTATCCTTGTTTACCCGGTCGATTGTTTGTGTGTGTGTGTGTGTGTGTGTGTGTGTGTGTGCGTGTGTGTGTGTGTGTGTGTGTGTTGTATGTGGATGCTGAAGTTCAGTCTCTTGTCTATGTATAGGTCAAGGAACTTTCCATAATCATTATTGCTAATGTTAACATTGTCTATCTGAAGTTGAATTTGGTTTCAGGATTTACTTCCGAACAAAAATAGTAGTTGGTCATTTTTATGTTTAATGTGAGTTTGTTAGTTTACATCCATGAGTGGACTTTTTAAATCTGTTATTTTCATTAATATATAGTGCGTTTGGGTTGGGGTCTGAATAGATGAAGGTAGCATCGTCAGCACTTTTGTTTACACTTATTGGAAGTATCTAAGTATCAACTAAAGTATCTTCACACTTGACTTAAACTTTAGTAGCTATTTTCTGGACCATTCCTCAAGTTTCGGAGGTCAACGAAGATGGAATTCACATGAAATGGATTATGTTACCATCACTAATAATGTTGTGTTTTCTCTGTCTAGCTTCAGACATGGTCATGTTACAATTGTGTCTTAGAGAGTTGCGCGCAATTAAGGATGATAGAAATCACTTACAATTAATGTAGGATGGTAGAAAATCACTTACAATTAATGTAGGATGGTAGAAAATCACTTACAATTAATGCATCAAGTTTGGAGACTTGAATTGAAATTGAAACTGAAATAAGTTTATTGAGGTAAAATACACACAAAGGGATGAGGTAGCTCAAGCTATTCTCACCCCGTTCAGTACATCGTGTTAATACATACATAGACACACACACTTGTACACATTTTAGTGTAACAAGCAAGGCAAATAGTTCTGTCTGATGGGTAGAGGCAACTGCACTTGCAGCTGCACCCGTGGGGCGGTGTAGGAAACCATCAATGTATATGATTTGAGAGAGAGAGAGAATGATCTGTGGACAGAGCATCAATATGGCGTAAGGTATTGGGCTTTGCCTCAAGATGAAGCATAATAAAGAACCCGAATATCAGGAGAAAAAATTACATTAAAAACTGTCCACATGATACATATATATAATCACTTTTAAACATTTCAGTTGTATTATTTGCATATATATATAATTAGGAAGTAATGTTTATCTGGGTAAGTTGTCAGCTTATATGAACTAATAGCTAGTGCGGCTTGTATACTGGGTACATCCGGTCTCTTACCCTCGACTGCGGTGGTAACTTTATGGTCAGGAAGCCACAAATATTTACAGTTCAAGTTCAAGTATGTTTATTGAGACAAGAAAGAAATACATCTCAAAAGGATAGAGTAACTTAGGCTATTTCTACCCCCTCTACTTCAAGTACCTCAAGGGGCGCACAAATTCAGTAAGTACAAATAGACAATTAACATTACAAGAATCCCATTTAACATTGCAGGTTAATATAGTAAGCACAGCATCTAATTGTTACACTATTGGGGCAAAATTCTTGTAGCTCCTAAGTATACTGTCTATCATACCATTATTACACATCCAAACAATATGATGTGGTACATTACTTATTTCCTTATTTCTATAGTTATCAATAAGTTGACACTCTAATACATAATCAAATCAAATCAAATCAAATGTTTATTTAGGTAAGGTACATACATACAAGAGATTTTACAAAGAGTGATGGATTTATAGATAGGGCTAGTACATACAATGCCTAAAGCCACTATTACGCAAAGCGTTTCGGGCATGAAAAACTTAAATGACTAAAGCTTAATACTAATTGAGCATAAAGAGTAAAATGATTAATGAGTAATGTTCTAAGGTGTGGGCGTGCGGCATACTACATAATTTACACTCCTTATCTTTTTCACTGACATCAACACCGTATTGCCAGATATATTTGTATCCTAATCTTAATCTCGTGTAAATTGAATCCTTCCAAGTAGACTTTCCTTTACCATAGGTGAAGGATGAGTTTGTATTTATTACTGAATAATTCTTAAGTGTGTTACTACTATCCCTATTGCCATTCTTTTTATCATTTCTTCACCCTCTGGGATCATCTTGATTCTTGTTTTTATTTGTTTCAAGGTTAACTGACATACAACATCAACAAGAGTTTTTTCCGTGGCTCTCTTCGCAATGTCATAAACTACCTCATTCAACATTATTCCCACATGTGAAGGGATCCACATTAATCTTACTTTATACCCAGTTTTTTCTAATTTCTTAACATTCTCTCTACACTCTATCACAATATACTGGTATACTGGGCGTCTGCTATTTAAAGACTCTAACGCTCCTCTGCTGTCAATAAAGAAGCAGGCATTTTACCACATTTGACTACTTCCTGTCATCTTGCTAATACACCTTGGAGTTCAGGCTGCGTTGAAGAGACATTGTCAGTTAAGGGGCGTCCAATAACAGTATCTACAGTGCTGTTGTCAGTGTACTCCCTGATCAAGACTCCATATCCTGCCTTCCCATCCCTAGCTACTGATCCATCACAATATACATGTAGAGTGTTTTCTGTAGGCAATTTCCTAATTATACAATCATATGTTGCCCTCGGCTCTCCTATTTCATACATACTTTTTTTCTTTTGCAAGGGAGTAATTACTACATCTACATTACAATCCTCCCATGGTGGTGTGAATTTTTTCTTGGGCACAGCAATACACTCTGTAATAACATCATAATTAATAACATTAGAACATAAGGTATTCATATATGCTCTTTTCTTCATCATACATTGTTCATAAACTTCCCACCTTTTGAACCGAGAGGATTAATTCATTAGCTCCCACACCTCTCATTAATCTAATAAATAAATAATTAAATAAATAAATAAATAAATAAATAAATAAATATGTTTATTCAGGTAAGGTACATACATACAAGTAATGTTACATTAATGGATCCATATATAGATAGAGCTAGTACATACAATGCCTAAAGCCACTATTACGCAATGCGTTTCGGGCAGGAAAAACATTAATATCTAGAACTTAATACTAATTGAGCATAAAGAATAAAATGTGTTGAGAACAAATACAAATAAAGATAAAACAAAGGGGAAACATGACTGAAAAAGCAGCACAAATACAATAGGTTGACAAACAGTGTTGATAAAAAAAATAACAGACATGGGTTGACAATAGAGGGGTAAGGTAGGTTACAGGGAATTTATTAGGTAGTGTTTAGTTTTTATCTTAAACTGGTTGAGAGAGGTACAGTCTTTAACATGGTTGGGAAGATCATTCCACATTCTGGGTCCCTTGATTTGTAGAGCATTTCTAGTTTGATTAAGTCGTACTCTTGGAATATCAAAACTGTATTTATTTTTGGTGTGGTGCTCATGGGTTCTGTTACAACCTTCAATGAAGCTTTTGAGGTCAGGATTGGCATTACAGTTCAGCGTTTTATATATGTATAATACACAAGAGAGAATGTGCAGTGACTTAATATCTAACATATTCAGAGATTTGAGTAGGGGTACCGAGTGATGTCTGGGACTAGAGTTGGATATTGTCCTAATAGCAGCTTTGTGTTGAGTAATTAGAGGACGTAAATGATTTTGGGTAGTAGAACCCCAAGCACAAATACCATAGTTGAGATATGGATAGATGAGGGTATAATAGAGAGTAACCAGGGCAGGGCGGGGTACATAATATCTGATCTTAGAAAGAATGCCAACAGTTTTTGAAACTTTTTTTGATATATTCAGAATGTGTCCCTGGAAATTCAGCTTGTGATCAATGAGAACGCCAAGGAATTTTCCATTTAATTTGTTACAAATTTGGGTATTGTTTATTTTGAGATTTATTTGATTAGAGGATTTATTGCCAAACAGAATATAGAAAGTTTTGTCAATGTTAAGGGTGAGTTTGTTGGCAGTTAGCCAAAGATGGACTTTATTTAGCTCAGTATTTACTGTGGCATTTAGAGCAAGGGGGTCAGGACTGGAGTAAATGAAGGTTGTGTCGTCAGCAAATAGAATAGGTTTGAGGTGTTGGGAGGCATTTGGAAGGTCATTAATGAAGATGAGAAAGAGGAGAGGGCCAAGTATGCTGCCCTGAGGAACACCAATGTTGATGGGTAGGGTAGGAGAAATTGAATTGTTCACAGAAACATACTGGAGCCTGTCAGTAAGGTAAGATTTGAGGTATTGTAGGGAGTGTCCTCTGACTCCATAATGATGTAATTTAATAAGAAGGTTTTGGTGGTCGACAGTGTCAAAAGCCTTACGCAGGTCCACAAATAACCCAACAGGGAACTCAATTTTATCAAGAGCTGCATGAATTAAGTTAATCATACTAATAAGTGCATCGTTAGTGCTTTTTTTGGGTCTGAAGCCATATTGGCAAGAGCTAAGTATATTGTGCTTGGCTAGATAAGAATAAAGCTGCTTGTAGATTAGTTTTTCAAACATTTTTGATAAGTTAGGCAGGATTGAAATAGGTCTGTAGTTGTTAACATCTGTGGGATCGCCACATTTGTGGACAGGCGTCACTCTCGCTTTTTTTAGAACATCTGGAAAGGTTTGAAGTTCAAGTGACTTGTTGAAGAGCAATGCAATAGCAGGGGCTAAAGATCTGGAGGCTTTTTTGTAAATTAAAGTTGGTATCTCCTCAAGGGCACTAGACTTGGTTTTAAGGGAAAGGATTATCTCATTGACGTCAGTGGAATTAATAGGCTTTAGGTACAGAGACTGTGGATAGTTACCTGTGAGATAGGCCTTAACGTCAGTACTGGAAGATGGAATATCATTTGCAAGGGATGACCCAATGGAAGAGAAGAACCTATTGAACTCAATAGCAGAATCTGAGGCTAAAAGCTGATCATCGTTATTGGAAAGGAGTGTTGGTTTGTTATTTAAAGTCTTCTTTGATCCCAATATTTGTGAAATTGTGCTCCAAGTTTTTTTAATGTTGCTCTTTATTTGGGAAAATTTGTCTTCGTAGTATTTAGTTTTGGCTCGTCTAATTATCTTAGATAGCAATAATGAGTAATTCTTTGAGAATTCTTTGGAGACAATTCCTAACCTATACTTCTTCTCAAGGTCATGTTTTTTATTAATGGATTTAAGTATTCCCTTTGTAAGCCAGGGATTGTTAAGCCTTTTGGTTGTGATTTGTTTTGTAAGCATAGGACAGTGGGTGTTATAAAGGCTAAGTGTTTTTTGAAGAAAGGATTGCACTGCTAGGTTGATATCCCCTATGTTACCTAACTCGGACTCCCAGTTGACATTATCAGCAGCAGTTTTAAAATTGTCTATAGCAGTTTCGTTGTGCAGCCTAAAACTTAACTCCCTTGACTCTAGTGGTGGTTTGCTAATGTTAGTTAAGAGAAATGTGGGGTAATGGTCTGTAGTGCTATCGGTGATTATACCTGAAGTAAGCGGAGAGGTTATGTTAGTCCAGATGTGATCTAGAGTTGTGGCAGTACTATCAGTGATTCTAGTAGGTCTAGTGATTAAAGGTATGAGGAAGAAGGAATTCATACAGTTGAGGAAGCTAACAGCAGTAGGATGTTCAGGCTCACAGAGGTCAATATTAAAGTCCCCTGCGATTATTAGATGGTTTTTGTTCAGTCTGTTATCGAGTATTAGATTTCTAAGGTTTGAGTTGAATTCGGATACATCAGTGCTAGGAATTCTATAGACTACACCCACAGACAGGACAGACTCGGCACCCTTGACTCTGAAGCTGGCGAAGATATACTCCCCACAGCAGTCTCTAGTTCTAATTTCTTTTAAGCATGTTCGTTCTTGGTGGTAGTAAAGAGCAGTGCCACCACCTCTCTGAAGTTGACGACAGTTGTGAATTGCCGAGTAGTTAGGCATGTTAAAGAGTTGAGTAGTATCCTCTTTCAACCATGTTTCAGTAAGTATAATAAAAGAGAATTTGTTGTCAATAGTTTCAATCAAGGCACTAACATTTATTTATTTATTTATTTATGCATATACAAGAATGTACATAAGGAATGTGAGGATACAAATATGGTAATTACAGTCTTGTAAAGCCACTAGCACGCGCAGCGTTTCGGGCAGAATCAAGTTGATTACAGAGATATTGTGATTATGCGTTAATACATTGTTTACATCATGTGCTGTAAAATAATTGCAGTTCAGATCATTAAAGTGATGATTGTCATAGATAGTGGATAAGAGGTTTAGTTCAGGGTCTAAACTTGCCTGCATAAAAAGGCTGGTTGCAGGAAAACAAGGCAAGAATGGCAGAATACAAAATAGAATTATGATATAAAAGGGGATAATATATATAAGCAAGTCTACACAAAACACAAACAAAATGAACAAGAAAAGAAAAAAAATGAGGTAGCTTACAGGTACTCTCAGGTACACTGTAAGTAATAATTTGCATAATTGAGACACAGGCAAAGCCAGGGGTACAATGGAGTAATAGAGTATGGCAAGGCTAGGCAACCTTGGTAATAAATGAAATCAAAGAAAAAAGTTGAATAATAAACATAGGCAAATTTAAGCTAAAGATAATTAATCAAAAGTAGTTTAGTTATGACTGTATACTTAAAAAGACCTGAAGAAATATTAAAGCACTCGGTTAATTATGTCCAGAAAATTACTAGTAAAAGTTAAATTTAAAGGTAATTAAAGAATGAAACAAGGAGAAATTAGGAAACCTAGCCCGCACTAGGTGACAAGGGGGGTTAATTATGTTGACTCATTGGGAGTGATAATAAGGTGAGACAGACCACATTGGTTGAGGAAAGTGTTGAAGTTATCCTCATTAGCAATTGTAAACATTTTACCTGTTGAAGTTTTCCTAACTTTAATCACGCCATCTCTAACGAAGCACTGATGAATCGCGTCTGGGTTTTGTTGACGGATTTGACGCAGGCGGTAGAGGAGGTGCTGTCTTTTTTTAGTCAAGCACTCGTTTATGCAAATTCCCTTTCGTTGGGATGCAGCTGTTTGGACAAGATGAGATTTCGTTGACTGGGAGGCCAATTTTAGGCGAATTTTCCGCTGGTTTTGTCCTGTTGGGTTCGTTTTGCCTACTCTGTAGGCAGCAATAATGTCTGTTTTGTTTAGAGAGACACGCAATTAATTTTTTAAGAGATCCTGAACAATTTCAATACACTTTTCACCTTCGCTTTCCAATGGAATAGCTTGGGACGACACAACTACAGAGTCAAGCAGCTTTTGCTGATCTTGTTCATCCTGGGTGACGGAACGTTGGGCAGATAAAGTATTGATACATGCAGTCATTTTGCTGAGAGCTTCCTCTTGTTTTTTTATGGCTTCATCAGATTTCAGACGAATGTTTTCCTCACGGAGACCATTCAAGTCATGCTGGAGTTGATCACGGCTAGCCCTTAAGGTTCTATTATCCACCTGGAGGAGGGTTATTTCTTGTTGCTGTTGATGGAGGTTCGAGCAGTTTGCTTGATTTTCGGATTGAAGACTCAAGATGATCGTATTTTGAGCCTCAAGGACTGAGCACAACTTTTTGAACCACTGATTATCAGCCCAGTTAGGGAAATCCGGTGAGGGACCAGAAGCACGCTTGAATCTCGTAAACAGTGATGTAAGAGTGGTAATAGGAGAGGCTTGAGTGGACACCGCTCCCCTGACTCAAAGGGGTGGAGTGGAGGGCAGCACCGCCGCCACAGGCCCCAGAGCTTGCAGAGGGAGAAACACGATGACTGTCAGTATTTATCGGGATGGATGTCATGTTAGGGGCTTTGTTGATCTTATTTACCTGTACAGTCTTGTTCCTGGGAGACATGATAGGTTGAGGATGACTGGAGTATTTGTTGTGGTGGAAACTTGCGGCAGGCAGCGCGGTGGTGGGCAGAGGCGGGCACTGGTACTCACACAGAGAGGATTGTTTTGAATTTAGTTTGCGTCGGAATGAGTCGATTTGGGTTGGTTACTTTGATTGTGCTATGACATGCTTGGACTCCACGTACTTAGCTGCCTGTGGGTGGTGGCCTACATCATCTGGCGTTGGTTTAAGGGCAGAAATACAGCGTAGAGTGAGGAGTGTAGATAGCGTGTACTGGCGGCTAGATGAATCTGATCTAATGGCAGAGGCTACATTTATCTCTGCAATTCTATCCCCAATACTCTGCAGATTCAACTCCATCCTCATTATCTCAATCATAGCATTTCTTGGGCATCCTAAGATAATTCTCATGGCTTCATTTTGTACCTTCTCCAACTTGCCCATCCTACCTTTACCAAAACAAGAAATGACGACAGGTGCAGCATAATCAATAAGAGATCTTACAGTACTCAAGTATATCATTCGTAGCACAGGGACTCCCACTCCCTTTCCACAGCATGCCAAGGCCTTCATATTTACAGTGGGGCTCGGTCAGTCAATACGATTCCTTTGACATCACTCAACTTATGTATTCTGCTCTCGTATTGACAATTTCAATGATATCAAGAACATTTTGAATATCTTCTGACATAGATGG
This sequence comes from Procambarus clarkii, assembly GCF_040958095.1. Lineage (NCBI taxonomy): Eukaryota > Metazoa > Arthropoda > Malacostraca > Decapoda > Cambaridae > Procambarus > Procambarus clarkii. The sequence continues at coordinate 12,116,056 of NC_091222.1, forward strand.
TGCTGTAGTTGATTGTTGTTCATGACTTGTCCAATGGGTCGAGACTGGTCTCATTAGCATCTCTCAGATTAGTGGGAAGAAATTCTTGCTGCAAGAATGTGTGTTCTCAGAGCTAACTAGGGTAACTAAAATACTTATTTCCTAAATAAATACTTTAATTGCAAATATTTGAAAATATATGGTATGTTTCAGAATTTCTGATGATATAGAACATATTGTGGTTTATAATTAAATTCTTAATATTTTTAATTTTTGTTCTTTATTATGCACCCCATACCCATCCCGTGGGCAGTGGTGTAAAGGGTTAGAGGCACATAATCGGTTCAGGAACTGAACTCTCTAGTTCGTTTAGCTAAGCAAATAACAATCTTTTGACAATCTTTAGACAAATAACAATCTTCACAATTATTAATGTTATATATACATGTACACATAATCATACATACATGTACATATATATACATATGCGGAAAATCCAGATAAATGAAATATGGAATTTTCCGCATACAAATGATCATCGTTTCGTGATCGTCAATTGCATATATACATATACATTCACATACATATTCAATCACCCACACAAATACACACATCAATAATCTTTGTATCACAAGTGATTCAACAAGAGGCTCACAAGTCACTATACTAGGCACTTTACATCTATGGTGAGTCGTTCAGTTACTAGTCTTGCTCTACACCCACCCAACTGGGCGGCAGCTTAACAGTCATGTGCTCCACACCCACCCAACTGGGCGGCAGCTAAACAGTCATGTGCTCCACACCCACCCAACTGGGCGGCAGCTTAACAGTCATGTGCTCTACACCCACCCAACTGGGCGGCAGCTTTACAATCATTTGCATGAATTACTTACAGTAAGCAAATTTTAGATACTTCGCTAAGATTTTGGGCAGCGCATCATTATAAATGAAGTACTTACACTTTTCTTGGACACCAATGATGGTGTTATCTCTGAATTCCGCGATTTTTTTTTAAATTCCAGTACTGTATATAATGACACAAAGTATACGAATAGTTCTGCAATAGTGATCCTATCCTGCGTCATAATTTACATACATATCTACTTCTGTTTTGTGTATTAAAATTATTTCATTTTTATGTTAATTTCTTTCTGTAAATGATGATGATGATAAATTTCAATAAATGTAAGTAAGAACATAAGAACGGAAACTGGTTGCGAAAATGGAAATGGTTGGGTACATTTCTTTTCACCTAATGCGACTGTTCATGTGTCTGGACACTGGCGATGGTGTGGTATTGGCTATTTATTTGACCATAACTTTGCTTTCATTTAAGATATGCTTTCCTTGAAATGTATTTACATTATCGTCTACATCTGTCTTTATTCTGAAATAAAGACCTTTGACTTTACTTTGCATATATGTATATTAATTATAAAATTGATTGGCTCGTGTGCAGGCCTTCACACTCCCCGAGCGAGCCATCAAGTAACCATAAAAAGGCATATATCTTCACTTTCACTTCAGTTATATTTATAACAAAGTATTAACATGCAGCTTATATGTCTTTCTGATGACATAAAAAAAACTTCGTTTTTTACAATATCAAGATTAAATTAAGATTGATCTTCAAAAGGTCGTAGTTCCCATCGAAAGGGAGAGCGTCGGCCAAGAAGCCTTGTTTAAAATATGAATATTTTTCGTCTCTAACCATTAAACTGCGCAACTCGCCTGCAGGTTCACGTCTGGTTTGCGCAACGCGCCTCTGGGTATTTGTATTTTTCACGTTCCATTCAAAACTCCCGCGGCTACATGGGGTTCACATCAGCTTCCTCAGGGCTCTTGTAAACAGACGCCATCTTTAAAAAAAATCGTGGTCCACATTCCCGGGTGTGGGAGCCTCAGTAGTGTGTGAGCAACCAAGGCTGGCGCTTGCAGCATAAGCGCAGAGCACTGCTGTTCATAAGAACATAGGAACAAAGGTAACTGCAGAAGGCCTATTGGCCCATACGAGGCAGCTCCTATTCTATAACCACCCAATCCCACTCATATACTTGTCCAACCCGCGCTTGAAACAATCGAGGGACACCACCTCCACCACGTTACGCGGCAATTGGTTCCACAAATCAACAACCCTGTTACTGAACCAGTATTTACCCAAGTCTTTCCTAAATCTAAACTTATCCAATTTATACCCATTGTTTCGTGTTCTGTCTTGTGTTGATATTTTTAATACTCTATTAATATCCCCCCTGTTATGTCCATTCATCCACTTGTAAACCTCTATCATGTCACCCCTAACTCTTCGCCTTTCCAGTGAATGCAACTTAAGCTTTGTTAATCTTTCTTCATATGAAAGATTTCTAAATTGGGGAATTAACTTAGTCATCCTACGTTGAACACGTTCAAGTGAATTTATATCCATTCTATAATACGGTGACCAAAACTGAACTGCATAATCTAAATGGGGCCTAACCAGAGCAAGATATAGCTTAAGAACCACACCAGGTGTCTTGTTACTAACGCTTCGATTAATAAATCCCAGTGTCCTATTCACCGTATTACGAACATTCATGCATTGATCCTTTTGCTTTAAATTCTTACTAATTATAACTCCCAGATCCCTTTCGCAATCTGACTTCGCAATCTCAGCACCATCTAGCTCGTATCTTGTAACTTTATCATCATTACCTAGCCTCAGAACTTTACATTTATCAGCATTAAACTGCACTTGCCAATCATTTGACCATTTCAAAACCCTATCTAGATCAACTTGAAGTGATAGTGAGTCCTCCTCCGAATTAATTTCCCTACCGATTTTCGTATCATCGGCAAATTTGCAAATGTTGCTACTCAAACCTGAATCTAAATCATTTATATATATTATAAACAACAGAGGTCCCAGGACAGAGCCCTGAGGTACTCCACTAACAACATTATCCCACTCTGACTTAACCCCATTTATACTAACTCTCTGTTTCCTTTGGAATAGCCATGCCCTAATCCAAGTTAATATAGCACCCCCAATACCATGAGCTTCTATTTTTTTAATTAGTCTTTCATGTGGCACTGTATCAAAAGCTTTGCTAAAGTCAAGGTACACAACATCACAATCCTTACCACTATCAACTGCCTCAACTATGCTGGAATAAAAAGTTAGCAAATTTGTTAAACATGAAGGGCCATTTGTAAAACCATGTTGCGACTCATTTATTAATTTATGTTTTTCAAGATGGAGAAGAATTGTATTTGCAATTATTGATTCAAGTAACTTTCCCACAATAGACGTTAGGCTAATTGGCCGATAGTTTGACGCAAGTGATCTATCTCCTTTCTTAAAAATTGGTACCACATTAGCTACCTTCCATGACTCTGGCACTCTGCCTGACTCTATTGATTTATTAAATATGGTAGACAGTGACTGGGAAAGCTCCTTTTTGCATTCTTTAAGCACCCTGGCAAACACTTCATCCGGCCCTGGGGATTTGTTTGGTTTTAGTTTTTCTAATTGTTTAATTACATCCTCCCTGGTAACTGCTAAACTAGTCAACCTGTCCTCATCTCCACCCACATAGACTTGTTTGGCTGAAGGCATATTGTTAAGTTCCTCTTTAGTAAATACAGATATAAAATATTTGTTAAAAATACTACTCATCTCCTTGTCATTATCCGTTATTTGACCTGTCTCAGTTTTTAATGGACCTATCCTTTCCCTAGTCTTAGTTCGATATAACTGAAAAAACCCTTTAGGATTTGACTTTGCTTGCTCTGCTATGCGAACTTCATAGTTTCTTTTTGCTTTCCTAATCTCTTTTTTAACATTTCTAACCAGTTGTATGAATTCCTGTTCTAACCTGACTTCCCCATTCTTAATCCTTTTGTACCAAGCTCTCTTTTTACCTATAAGGTTCTTTAAATTATTTGTTATCCACTTTGGGTCATTAGTATTCGATCTATTCAATTTGTATGGTATACTACGTTCCTGTGCTCCGTTTTGAATATTCCTAAACAAGTTATATACAAAATCCACATCGAAACCCCCTTTTACGTCACCTGTCGCTGGGTTCATGTCTCGCTCTAAGACCGGCCCACACCCCATACCCAAGACTTTCCAATCTATTTGACCCAAAAAATTTCTTAGGCTATTAAAATCAGCTTTTCGAAAATCTGGCTCTTTAACAGAATTTTCTCCTACAGGTCTATTCCATTCTATGCTAAATCTGATTACTTTGTGATCACTGTTCCCTGGCTCACTCCCTATTTCGATGTCATTAATTTGTGTTTCCCTGTTAGTTAACACTAAATCTAAAATATTATTTTCCCGCGTTGGTTCCTTAATGTGTTGCGTAAGACAATCGTCAATTAATTCTAGAAAATCTTCTGCTTCACTATTCCCTGTTTTGTTCATCCAGTTTATTCCACTAAAATTAAAGTCACCCATGACATAAATACTGTTAGATCTAGATGCCCTAGATATTTCATTCCATAGATGCTTTGCTTCCATTCTGTCTAAATTTGGTGGCCTATATATAACTCTTATTATAATATTATTTGCTTTTTCGTTTAATTCTATCCAAATAGTTTCTGTGTGTGGCTCAGTTTTGATTCCCTCTTTGAGACTACATTTCAAATTGTCCCTAACATATATGGCTACTCCCCCTCCTCGTCTAATATATCTATCTGTGTGAAATAGTTTAAATCCATTTATCTGATATTCAGCTAATAGTTCTCTATTTTCTACATTCATCCACGTTTCGGTAAGTGCAATAATATCTATTTTTCTGTGCAGACAAGAGCATTTAATTCATTAATTTTATTTCTTAGACTTCTACTGTTAGTGTAATATATCCTAAGTGAATTGTTATTTTGAGGCCCTTTTCTTTCCCTGATCATTTTCCCAATTCTTTTCTCCCACAAACACATACTTTTATTACCTCCTTCCTCCAAATCAATTCTCATACCACTATCTACTAACAGTTTAAACCCAAACAAACACCTCTAACCACTGGTTCCAACGAGTTCGCAACAGCAACAACCCCAGCCCTCGATAGATGCACCCCATCACGAGCATACATTTCATTTCTTCCATAGAAGCGTTCCCAGTTTTCTATGAAAGATATTGCATTTGATTTGCAATATCTTTCCAGCCGGCAATTGACACCAAGTGCCCTCGACATCCATTCATTTCCCACTCCCTTTCTTGGAAGAATGCCACATATGATCGGGATTCCTCCCTTGCTCCTAACCAGTTCAATGGCTGTCCTAAATCTCTGTATTAGTTCCTCATTCCTAACTCGCCCAACATCATTACCCCCTGCACTAATACAAATAATGGGTTTGTTCCCATTTCCCGTCATAATATCATTCATGTTTTCAACAATATCACCAATTCCAGCTCCCGGATAGCAAACCCTTAATCTGTTCCCCCTATCTCTGGCAAAGCGTGTGACCACAAAGACGCAAAGTGTCTTCAGCGTGTGACCACAGCATACCTTGAGGTTACCTTGAGGTGCTTCCGGGGCTTAGCGTCCCCGCGGCCCGGTCGTCGACCAGGCCTCCTGGTTGCCGGACTGATCAACCAGGCTGTTGGACGCGGCTGCTCGCAGCCTGACGTACGAGTCACAGCCTGGTTGATCAGGTATCCTTTGGAGGTGCTTATCCAGTTCTCTCTTGAACACTGTGAGGGGTCGGCCAGTTATGCCCCTTATGTGTAGTGGAAGCCTGTTGAACAGTCTCGGACCTCTGATGTTGATAGAGTTCTCTCTCAGAGTACTAGTTGCACCTCTGTTTTTCAACGGGGGAATTCTGCACATCCTGCCATGTCTTCTGGTCTCATGTGATGTTATTTCTGTGTGCAGGTTTGGGACCAGCCCCTCTAATATTTTCCACATGTAAATTATTATGTACCTCTCCCGCCTGCGCTCAAGGGAGTACAGGTTTAGGCTCTTTAGTCGGTCCCAATAGTTTAGATGTTTTACTGAGTGGATTCTAGCAGTAAAGGATCTCTGCACGCTCTCCAGTTCAGTAATTTCTCCAGCTTTGAAAGGTGCTGTCATTGTGCAGCAGTACTCCACTCTAGAGAGCACAAGCGTTTTGAAAAGTATCATCATCGGTATAGCATCTTTAGTGTGAAAAGTTCTTGTTATCCAACCTGTCATTTTTCTTGCAGTTGTGACGGCTACTTTATTGTGTTCTTTAAAGGTAAGGTCTTCCGACATGAGTACACCCAGATCCTTTACATTGCCTTTTCGTTCTATGTTATGATTTGCCTGAGTTTTGTACGTGGTTTCCGTTTTTATATTTTCATTTTTTCCATAGCGCATGAGCTGGAACTTATCTTCGTTAAACACCATATTATTTTCTGTAGCCCATAGAAAGACCTGATCTACATCTGACTGGAGGTTCGCCGTGTCCTCTATGTTGCCTACTCTCATGAAGATCCTAGTGTCATCTGCAAAGGATGATACAGTGCTATAGGTTGTGTTCTTGTCTATGTCCGAAATGAGGATGAGAAAAAGTACTGGAGCAAGCACAGTACCCTGGGGGACTGAGCTCTTCACGGTTGATGGGCTGGATTTTATTTTGTTGACTATTACACATTGGGTTCTGTTGGTCAGGAAATTGTAGATCCATTTGCCTATTTTTCCGGTAATTCCTTTTGAACGCATTTTATGTGCAATAACACCATGGTCACATTTATCAAAAGCTTTTGCGAAATCTGTGTAAATTACATCCGCGTTATGTTTGTCTTCCATAGCATCTAATGCCATATCATAGTGGTCCAGCAACTGCGACAGGCAAGAGCGCCCTGTTCTGAAACCATGTTGTCCGGGGTTATGGAGTTGCTGTGATTCCATGTATTTTGTGATTTTACTTCTTAGCACTCTCTCAAAATTTTTTATGATGTGCGATATTAGCAGTATCGGTCTGTAATTTTTTGCCTCTGCCTTATTTCCTCCTTTATGAAGTGGTGCTATCTCTGCTGTTTTTAGTATATCAGGAATAACGCCAGTATCTAGGCTTTGTCTCCACAGAATGTGGAGGGCCTGCGATAGTGTTTTTTTACAGTTCTTTATGAATATGGAGTTCCAAGAATCCGGGCCTGGTGCATAGGCATACTGTTTATGGCTTCTTCAAAATCCAGTGGGGATAGGGTGACGTCTGATATATGATTTGATGTTGGTATCGTATCCATGAAAAATTCATTTGGGTTATCAATCTTTAGTGTGTTTAATGGCTCGCTGAAAACAGAGTCGTACTGCGTCCTCAGTAGCTCGCTCATTTCTTTGTTGTCATCGGTGAAAGTTCCATCTCCCTTTCGCAGGGGCCCGATACTAGATGTGGTTTTTTATCTTGATTTTGCATAGGAGAAAAAATATTTCGGATTTCTTTCTATTTCACTGATGGCCTTTTTGCTCTCTTTGCCTCTCCTGGGTTTTGTATGATTCTTGTAGCTTCCGTTCAATTGTTTCTATTTCTCTACCTAACCTTCTTCGCCGTTCTTGAGATAGGGTGCGACTCTCAAGTTGTTCCGCGATTCGTTTTCTTCGCCTATATAGGGAACGACGTTCCCGTTCCAATCTGCATCTCTTCCTCTTTTTTCTTAGAGGTATGCGGTTTGAACATATTTCTAGTGCTACTGAGCTTATTTTTTCCAGGCACTGGTTCAGGTTTGCATTTTCTAGCTGTTCTTCCCAGTTTATTTCTGTGAAGTCCTGGTTTATTTGCTCCCAGTTTATCTGTTTATTATTGAAGTTGAATTTGCTGAAATCTCCTCCACCGTGAATCTGGACTGGTTTTGAAGGTCTACTCCCCATGGTTGTCATAACTTCAATTAAGTTGTGATCTGAGTAACAGGTATTTGTAATCATTATGTTCCTGATCAATTCATCATTATTAGTGAAAATGAGGTCCAGCGTGTTCTCCTTCCTAGTTGGTTCTACTATTTGCTGGTTTAAGGCAAACCTGTCGCACATCCGTAGCAGGTCATTTGCATGTGCCTGTTCATTTAGGCTACTTCCTGGTATTCTTTCTGATATTACTGTATTAGCCAGGTGCTTCCATTTCAGGTGCCGTAGGTTAAAGTCCCCAAGCAGGATGATGTTCGGAGCTGGATTTGTGAGGTTTTCCAAGCAGTGTTCTATTTTCATTAGTTGGTCTTTAAACTGCTGAGGGTTTGCCTCCGGTGACTTATATACGAGGACAATAACTACATTTAAAATCTCTATTTTGATTATCAGCACTTCCACCATATCATTTGAGGTGTTTAGCAGCTCAGTACAGATGAGTGTGTCTTTGATGTAGAGGCTGACCCCACTCTGAAGCCGGTGTTTCCTATCACATCTGAAAAGATTGTACTCTGAGATCCATATTTCACCATCATGGTAGTCTTTTGTGTGGGTTTCTGTTAGGGCTGCAAACACTGCATTTGCCTCATGAAGGAGACCATCTATAAAATGAACTTTGTTGGTTTTGCGTGTTTTTATACCCTGGATGTTGGCAAATATAAATGATGTTATCGTGTTAGTGAAAGTGCTGGAAGCCTTACTTGGTGTTAATATCTGAGGCTCTGATAAGGAGGCCACTGTGTTTGCGTCCAGGGTGTGTCGTTTTGGAAGTGATTCGTCCAGGTTTGGTAGTAGGACGGGTGTTGTCTGGTGTAGTACCTGTGTGCTTGTTGGTAATTTGAATTCCAGTCTTGTGGGTATCTCCGTTCCCCTCTGTAATCCTGTAGTGGTTCCATCTGACTGTTCCTCTCTCTTATATTTACTACTTTGTTTCTGCCTTCCTCTAAAAAAATTTCAGTAGTGTCATATTGATCTTCCCGTCTATAACGCTCTGTACCTCTCACATGGAATTCCGGACACTGAAGATTGTAGCATTTTTTGTCCCTAATTGAAAATTGACATAATTTAGGGTGGAAGTATCTACACTCTGTTCCAAAACGGCATGTACCCCTCGCCAACATGTTCCTGCATTTTCGAGGATGCAGAAAATGGCATTTTGCTCCTAATTTTCCATATTTGCATCGCCAAATAATGTCAAAATATATATATAACTTGTATTATTTAGCTATGATAGTATTATAGATGAGCCTGAGTGTGATAATGACTGGGTACAATGTTCAAATATCAGTGATTCAATGCTGTTAACGATGTTCACAGTGCTAGCCACAGCACCACAGCATTATTTCGTCCATCTAGGAATCTTCAAATGATTTCTTCGGTTCCTTTTCAAAATAAACGTGTGGTCAATTATTCATTTACAGGAATTAGTGACCAGGATTGTGATAATAGCAGGATTGTGGTTATAATTAGCGTTGTGCGTAGTATTGTGGAAGTAGGAATTTTGGTGAGGGAGGGAGGGCGAGAATTGAGGTAGCCTCATTGTGTGTGTGGGGCTGCCACTCTTGTTTTGCTCACCATACTAGCTTAGTGGTTCGCTATGGGCAACACATATGTACATGGGTATATATAGTGTAAGAACAGCAACAGAAGAATGTTGAGAGGAGCTATTTTGGTGAGGGAGGTGACGTAATCGTAGCGTCGTCTGCTGTGTGATTTTACATGCAGTGTATGGTGGCCACTGTACTGTTTGGACAAAGTACCGGCTTACTTGCATAGTTCTGGTAAATAAAACATGTAGATAGGTATATAGAACATGTGTAATAAGACCTATAACAGCATGGTGGGAGGAGCAATGTTGGCGAGTAAGATGTTGGAATGAGGGAGACTGGCTGGGTATGGCTGCTCTCACTCGAGGTGTCCTCAATGTGTTCATGGCCAAATGCTCCTATTGGCCCATACGAGGCAGCTGCTATTGGCCCATACGAGGCAGCTCCTAGTGGCCCATACGAGGCAGCTCCTATTGGCCCATACGAGGCAGCTGCTTTTGGCCCATACAAGGCAGCTGCTATTGGCCCATACGAGGCAGCTGCTATTGGCATATACGAGGCAGCTGTTATTGGCCCATATGAGGCAACTCCTATTGGCCCATACGAGGCAGCTCCTATTGTCCCATACGAGGCAGCTCCTATTGGCCCATACGAGGCAGCTCCTATTGGCCCATACGAGTCAGCTCCTATTGGCCCATACGAGTCAGCTCCTATTAGCCCATACGAGGCAGCTCCTATTGGCCCATACGAGGCAGTTCCTATTGGCTCATACGAGGCAGCTCCTATTGGCCCATACGACGCAGCTCCTATTGGCCCATACGAGGCAGCTCCTATTGGCCCATACGAGGCAGCTCCTATTGACCCATACGAGGCAGCTCCTATTGACCCATACGAGGCAGCTCCTATTGGCCCATACGAGGCAGCTCCTTTTGGTCCATACGAAGCAGCTGCTACGTGATGTTCTGAATGTGTTGATGGTAAATGTATATAGTGTGTGACAGTGTATAGTGTGTACATATGTTGTAAATATACATAAATGAACATGAAACATTGGTGTGAATAACTGTATGATGGGAGGGGCAAAGTTGGCGAATACAATGTTGGAGAAGTGAAGGAGGGCTGGCTGGGTGTGGCAGCTCTCACTCGCGGTGTTCTGAATGTGTTGATGGTGAATGTATATAGTGTGTGACAGTGTATAGTGTGTAAATAGATTGTATATATACATATATTAACATGATACATAGTAAATATGTGCTGCATATGTGTACACAAGTGTCATGCACGTAAAACAGTGTCTTCGGACAGTACGGATGTTTTACTGCCATAATATAGTGTACGTGTTCACTATACAACACGACCATACAAATTGAATAGATCGAATACTAATGACCCAAAGTGGATAACAAAGAATTTGAAGAACCTTATAGGTAAAAAGAGAGCTTGGTACAAAAGGATTAAAAATAGGGAGGTCACTTTAGAACAGGAATTCGTACAACTGGTTAGAAATGTTAAAAAAGAGATAAGGAAAGCAAAAAGAAACTATGAAGTTCGCATAGCAGGGCAAGCAAAGACAAATCCTAAAGTTTTTTTCAGTTATATCGTACTAAGACTAGGGAAAGGATAGGTCCATTAAAAACTGAGACAGGTCAGATAGTGATGAAGATAGTGATGAAGAGATGAGTAGTATTTTTAATAAATATTTTGTATCTGTATTTACTAAAGAGGAACTTAACAATATGCCTTCAGCCAAACAAGTCTATGTGGGTGGGGACGAGGACAGGTTGACGAGTTTAGCAGTTACCAGGGAGGATGTTCTTAAACAAATAGTAAAACTCAAACCAAACAAATCCCCAGGGCCGGATGAAGTGTTTGCCAGGGTGCTTAAAGAATGCACAGAGGAGCTTTGTGACCCACTGTCAACCATATTTAATAAATCAAAAGAGTCAGGCAGAGTGCCAGAGTTTTGGAAAGTTGCTAATGTGATACCAGTTTTTAAGAAAGGAGATAGATCACTTGCGTCTAACTATCGACCAATTAGCCTAACGTCTATTGTGGGAAAGTTACTCGAATCTATAATAGCAAATAAAATTCGTCTTCATCTTGAAAAACATAAATTAATAATTGAGTCTCAACATGGTTTTATAAATGGCCGTTCATGTTTAACAAATTTGTTATCTTTTTATTCTAGCATAGTTGAGGCAGTTGATAGTGGTAAGGATTCTGATGTTATGTACCTTGACTTTAGCAAAGCTTTTGATACAGTGCCACATGAAAGACTGATTAAAAAGATAGAGTCTCATGGTATTGAGGGTGCTATATTAAGCTGGATTAGGGCATGGCTATATTAAAGGAAACAGAGAGTTAGTATAAATGGAATCAAGTCAGAGTGGGAAAATGTTGTAAGTGGAGTGCCTCAAGGCTCTGTCCTGGGACCTCTGTTGTTTATAATATATATAAATGATTTAGATTCAGGTTTGAGTAGCAACATTTGCAAATTTACCGATGATACGAAAATCGGTATGGAAATTAATTCGGAGGAGGACTCACTATTACTTCAAGTTGATCTAGATAGGGTTTTGAAATGGTCAAAGGATTGGCAGATGCAGTTTAATGCTGATAAATGTTAAGTTCTGAGGTTAGGTAATGATGATAGAGTTACAAGATACGAGCTAGATGGTGTTGAGATTGCGAAGTCGGATTGCGAAAGGGATCTGGGAGTTATGATTAGTAAGAATTTAAAACAAAAGGATCAATGCATAAATGTTCGTAATAAGGCAAATCGGACACTTGGATTTATTAATCGCAGCGTTAGTAACAAGACACCTGGTGTGGTTCTCAAGCTATATCTTGCTCTAGTTAGGCCCCATTTAGATTATGCAGTTCAGTTCGGGAAATGAATGGATATCGAGGGCACTTGGTGTCAATTGCCGGCTGGAAAGATATTGCAAATCAAATGCAATATCTTTCATAGACAACTGGGAACACTTCTATGGAAGAAATGAAATGTATGCTCGTGATGGGGTGCATCTATCGAGAGCTGGGGTTGTTGCTGTTGCGAACTCGTTAGAAGAAGTGGTTAGAGGTGTTTGTTTGGGTTTAAACTGTTAGTAGATAGAGGTATGGGAATTGATTTGGAGGAAGGAGGTAATAAAAGTATGTGTTTGTGGGAGAAAGGAATTGGCAAAACGACCAGGGAAAGAGAAGGTCCGCAAAATAACAATTCACTTAGGGTATATTACACTAACAGTAGAAGTCTAAGAAATAAAATTAACGAATTAAATGCTCTTGTCTGCACAGAAAAAATAGATATTATTGCACTTACCGAAACGTGGATAAATGTAGAAAATAGAGAACTATTAGCTGAATATCAAATATATGGATTTAAACTATTTCACACAGATAGATATATTAGACGAGGAGGTGGAGTAGCCATATATGTTAGGGACAATTTGAAATGTAGTCTCAAAGAGGGAATCAAAACAGAGCCACACACAGAAACTATTTGGATTGAATTAAACGAAAAAGCTAATAATATTATAATAGGAGTAATATATAGGCCACCAAATTTAGACAGAATGGAAGCAAAGCATCTATGGGATGAAATATCTAGAGCATCTAGATCTAACAGTATTTATGTCATGGGTGACTTTAATTTTAGCGGAATAAACTGGTTGAACAAAACAGGGAATAGTGAAGCAGAAGATTTTCTAGAATTAATTGACGATTGCTTTCTTACGCAACACATTAAGGAACCAACACGGGAAAATAATATTTTAGATTTAGTGTTAACTAACAGGGAAACGCAAATTAATGACATCGAAATAGGGAGTGAGCTAGGGAGCAGTGATCACAAAGAAATCAGATTTAGCATAGAATGGAATAGACCAGTAGGAGAAAATTCTGTTAAAGTGCCAGATTTTCGAAAAGCTGATTTTAATAGCCTAAGAATTTTTTTTGGGTCAAATTGATTGGAAAGTCTTGGGTATGGGGTGTGGGCCGGTCTTGGAGCGAGACATGAACCCAGCGATAGGTGACTTAAATGGGGATTTCGATGTGGATTCAATATATAACTTATTTAAGAATATTCTAAACAAAGCACAGGAACGTAGTATACCATACAAATTGAATAGATCGAATACTAATGACCCAAAGTGGATAACAAAGAATTTGAAGAACCTTATAGGTAAAAAGAGAGCTTGGTACAAAAGGATTAAAAATGGGGAGGTCACTTTAGAACAGGAATTCGTACAACTGGTTAGAAATGTTAAAAAAGAGATAAGGAAAGCAAAAAGAAACTATGAAGTTCGCATAGCAGGGCAAGCAAAGACAAATCCTAAAGGGTTTTTTCAGTTATATCGTACTAAGACTAGGGAAAGGATAGGTCCATTAAAAACTGAGACAGGTCAAATAACAGATAGTGATGAAGAGATGAGTAGTATTTTTAATAAATATTTTGTATCTGTATTTACTAAAGAGGAACTTAACAATATGCCTTCAGCCGAACAAGTCTATGTGGGTGGGGACGAGGACAGGTTGACGAGTTTAACAGTTACCAGGGAGGATGTTCTTAAACAAATAGTAAAACTCAAACCAAACAAATCCCCAGGGCCGGATGAAGTGTTTGCCAGGGTGCTTAAAGAATGCAAAGAGGAGCTTTGTGACCCACTGTCAACCATATTTAATAAATCAATAGAGTCAGGCAGAGTGCCGGAGTTTTGGAAAGTTGCTAATGTGATACCAGTTTTTAAGAAAGGAGATAGATCACTTGCGTCTAACTATCGACCAATTAGCCTAACGTCTATTGTGGGAAAGTTACTCGAATCTATAATAGCAAATAAAATTCGTCTTCATCTTGAAAAACATAAATTAATAATTGAGTCGCAACATGGTTTTATAAATGGCCGTTCATGTTTAACAAATTTGTTATCTTTTTATTCTAGCATTGTTGAGGCAGTTGATAGTGGTAAGGATTGCGATGTTGTATACCTTGACTTTAGCAAAGCTTTTGATACAGTGCCACATGAAAGACTGATTAAAAAGATAGAGTCTCATGGTATTGGGGGTGCTATATTAAGCTGGATTAGGGCATGGCTATACCAAAGGAAACAGAGAGTTAGTATAAATGGAATCAAGTCAGAGTGGGAAAATGTTGTAAGTGGAGTGCCTCAAGGCTCTGTCCTGGGACCTCTGTTGTTTATAATATATATAAATGATTTAGATTCAGGTTTGAGTAGCAACATTTGCAAATTTGCCGATGATACGAAAATCGGTAGGGAAATTAATTCGGAGGAGGACTCACTATCACTTCAAGTTGATCTAGATAGGGTTTTGAAATGGTCAAAGGATTGGCAGATGCAGTTTAATGCTGATAAATGTAAAGTTCTGAGGTTAGGTAATGATGATAGAGTTACAAGATACGAGCTAGATGGTGTTGTGATTGCGAAGTCGGATTGCGAAAGGGATCTGGGAGTTATGATTAGTAAGAATTTAAAACAAAAGGATCAATGCATAAATGTTCGTAATAAGGCAAATCGGACACTTGGATTTATTAATCGCAGCGTTAGTAACAAGACACCTGGTGTGGTTCTCAAGCTATATCTTGCTCTAGTTAGGCCCCATTTAGATTATGCAGTTCAGTTTTGGTCGCCATATTATAGAATGGATATAAATTCACTTGAACGTGTCCAGCGTAGGATGACTAAGTTAATTCCCCAAATTAGAAATCTTTCATATGAAGAAAGATTAACAAAGCTTAAGTTGCATTCACTGGAAAGGCGAAGAGTTAGGGGTGACATGATAGAGGTTTACAAGTGGATGAATGGACATAACCAGGGGGATATTAATAGGGTATTAAAAGTATCAACACAGGACAGAACACGAAACAATGGGTATAAATTGGATAAGTTTAGATTTAGGAAAGACTTGGGTAAATACTGGTTCAGTAACAGGGTTGTTGATTTGTGGAACCAATTGCCGCGTAACATTGTGGAGGTGGGGTCCCTCGATTGTTTCAAGCACGGGTTGGACAAGTATATGAGTGGGATTGGGTGGTTATAGAATAGGAGCTGCCTCGCATGGGCCAATAGGCCTTCTGCAGTTACCTTTGTTCTTATGTTCTTATGTTCTTATGTAGTTTTGGTCGCCATATTATAGAATGGATATAAATTCACTTGAACGTGTCCAGCGTAGGATGACTAAGTTAATTCCCCAAATCTTTCATATGAAGAAAGATTAACAAAGCTTAAGTTGCAGTCACTGGAAAGGCGAAGAGTTAGGGGTGACATGATAGAGGTTTACAAGTGGGTGAATGGACATAACAAAGGGGATATTAATAGGGTATTAAAAGTATCAACACAAGAGAGAACACGAAACAATGGATATAAATTGGATAAGTTTAGATTTAGGAAAGACTTGGGTAAATACTGGTTCAGTAACAGGGTTGTTGATTTGTGGAACCAATTACCGCGTAACGTGCTGGAGGTGGGGTCCCTCGATTGTTTCAAGCGCGGGTTGGACAAGTATATGAGTGGGATTGGGTGGTTATAAATAGGAGCTGCCTCGTATGGGCCAATAGGCCTTCTACAGTCGCCTTTGTTCTTATGTTCTTATACATAGGATTAGCACGTAAAAACAAATAAAATGTATTTGGAACTGTGCGAAAAAAATGAACGAAAATATATTCGCGGCAACTTGCGCGCCCTGCCCCGAGCGCCCTACTAGCTCCGGGAGCGTATGTCACGGGCGAACAGGGAATGATGACATCATGCCCCAACTTACGGACCCCCTTGCAGCCAAAGTAAGTACAATTTCGTTTTTTTTTCTACATACCCATTCTGAGGAAAGGGTTTCTGACACTTTAAAAAGAAAAAAGAATTTTTTCCAGAGAATTTATTTCCTGCGCACTGCGGGGGTGTCATATTTGGAGGCAACACAGTTAAGGGGCTAATAAGGTATAATCTCTGTGATGCATTTACACAAACTATTTTATCTCTGCCTTTCTGATAACATATACAAATATAATCTTTATTTGTGAATATTTGTTAATTAAGCAATATATCAGAGAGCATGTAGGGTTCGGGGTTCTATGAACGAAAAGGACATGAGTAGTTTAAATAGCGAATGCATACCAACGAATAACGCTAGGATCTATATAACAAATTTATTGTCATGTGGAATTGATTTAACCTCCAGACACTTTTTTTTAATTAATATTAAATATTTTGTGGCTGTTTATGAAAAATATTATTATAAATACAAATTCTACTTGTTAATATCACCAATTAAATTTGCGACAATATGAGCCATGAAATGCGACGACTGGATCACTGTGTACTGCTGCTGCTATGGCAGCAAACACTCTCCAGGTGACCATATATCTTGGATAAGTCGCACCACAAAATTGTCGCTTGGACCGTCGACTTCCTATGGCATCACTTCTCACATATTTAAGTCTAATTTCGTTATGAAATTCGATTATTTCAGAGTAAAAATAGGTTTGATCATGCTCTACGTGTAGCACCAACATTATTGTAAGTAAATATACCATATTTCTTCATTACTTACGTAATGCTAGGAGGATTTTGGTACTTTTGGGCCGATTTGGGTAATTCTATGGACACTCAGTGAGAGGACAAATGCTTCATGCAAATATTATGGTAAGTAAACACTTATATTTTATTATATTATTAGATTCTAGTGCTAGTGTATGTGGAAGCGTGGGGCAGTGCTAGTGTATGGAGAGGCGAGGCCGGGCAGTGCTAGTGTATGGAACTGAGGACTCAGGCCCCAGGGCCTGGGCACGGGGACCTGAGCACTGGGGCCTGAGCACTGCTGAGGGTTAGCCAACATGAGAGGGTTGTGTTGATTGCCTGAAATTATTTAAATTGTTTAATGTATTGAATGGCATTTTTCAAATTACATTTTTTAAATTACTGAACTAGGTTCTAGGCTAGGCTAGGCTCATCTGTAATAATTGAATTAAGCCTAACCTAGAACCTAGTTCATTAATTTAAAAATGTTGTAAGTTCTAGGCTTATCTATAATAATTGAATTAAGCCTAGCCTAGCCTAGAACCTAGTTCAGTAATTTAAAAAATGTTGTAAGGTTCTAGGCTAGGCTAGGCTAGGCTAGGCTCATCTGTAATAATTGAATTAAGCCTAGCCTAGCCTAGAACCTTGTTCAGTAATTTAAAACATGTTGTAAGGTTCTAGGCTAGGCTAGGCTCATCTGTAATAATTGAATTAAGCCTAGCCTAGAACCTAGTTAAGTTTTTTAAAAAATGTTGTAACTTGAAAAATGCCATTTAATACATTAAACAATTTAAATAATTTCAGGCAATCAACACAACCCTCTTATGTTGGCTAACCCTCTTTCATGTTGGTCAATAATTTAATGATTTTTTTTATGGAGTAATCTTTGCTATGTTGATTGTGCTTGTTGTGTGTCTTCAGGTGCATTCAGTGTGTGTATGATGCCTAGTGTTAAAAAATTATTTCTTACCCGTTCATGCTCTCATTTAGACGTTTGGCCTCGACGAGGTTCAGTCTTGTGACTGGTATGTGGCACGTTTCTGTTGAAATGTAGTCTTTTCGAGACTACATTTCAATTATTACCTAACATACCCGGCCACTCCCCCCTCCTTGTCTAATATATCTATCTGTGTGAAATAGATTAAATCCAAGTATTTGATATTCAGCTAATTTTTCTCTATTTTCTACATTCATCCATGTAAGCGCAATAATATGTATTGTGTCCTTTGTAGATAAGAGATTCCAGATCGTTCCAGATTTCTGAAGTACTGAAACGCACACCATACAGGCTTGGTGGATCTAGGAGCAAGGTAAAATTATTTACATTTACTTGTTTTTTATTTATATGCATATATATATATATGCGAACAAGCCTGAATGGTCCCCAGGACAATATGCAACTGAAAACTCACACCCCAGAAGTGACTCGAACCCATACTCCCAGGAGCAACGCAACTGGTATGTACAAGACGCCTTAATCCACTTGACCATCACGACCGGACATAATGAGGTGATAGCCGAGGCTATTTGAACCACCCCACCGCCGGCACTCGGATAGTAATCTTGGGCATAGCATTTTACCAAATCATCTCATTCTTTGGGGCACACGTGAGGAACACAAATGCGAACAAGCCTGAATGGTCCCCAGGACAATATGCAACTGAAAACTCACACCCCAGAAGTGACTCGAACCCATACTCCCAGGAGAAACGCAACTGGTATGTACAAGACGCCTTAATCCACTTGACCATCACGACCGGACATAATGAGGTGATAGCCGAGGCTATTTGAACCACCCCACCGCCGGCACTCGGATAGTAATCTTGGGCATAGCATTTTACCAAATCACCTCATTCTTTGGGGCACACGTGAGGAACACAAATGCGAACAAGCCTGAATGGTCCCCAGGACAATATGCAACTGAAAACTCAGTTGCATATTGTCCTGGATATATATATATATATATATATATATATATATATATATATATATATATATATATATATATATATATATATATATATATATGCATATATATATATATATATATATATATATATATATATATATATATATATATATATATATATATATATATATATATATATATATATATGTCGTACCTAGTAGCCAGAACGCACTTCTCAGCCTACTATGCAAGGCCCGATTTGCCTAATAAGCCAAGTTTTCATGAATTAATTGTTTTTTGACTACCTAACCTACCTAACCTAACCTAACCTAACTTTTTCGGCTACCTAACCAAACCTAACCTATAAAGATAGGTTAGGTTAGGTTAGGTAGGGTTGGTTAGGTTCGGTCATATATCTACGTTAATTTTAACTCCAATAAAAAAAAATTGACCTCATACATAATGAAATGGGTAGCTTTATCATTTCATTAGAAAAAAATTAGAGAAAATATATTAATTCAGGAAAACTTGGCTTATTAGGCAAATCGGGCCTTGAATAGTAGGCCAAAAAGTGAGTTCTGGCTACTAGGTATGACATATATATATAATAATATTATATGTGTATATGTATTTATGTGTGTATATAAATTTGTGTGTGTAAATCATGGAAATTAACATGTGGTGAAAAATGTGACAGTGTCAAACCGGGAAAGAAGAATTGAAACAGGAATTTCCTTAGGTACTTTCATATTTAAATAATACATCTTCAGGAGGAATGATTCTTTCTGAAGATGTATTATTGAAATATGAAATTACCTAAACAAAAATCCTGTTTCAATTCATCCTCAGTGGTCTGACACTGTCATATGTAATTACCCAAGTTTTGAAAGTGAACAAATTGTTTACAATGGTTTAAAGCCACCATATCTATTACCTAGTAAGCATTCATAGCATACTAGTAACTGTTCTGTGTTAAAAAAAACCACAGTACTTAATTTAATCAGTGTCAGACACAATTACATCTTACTCATAAATACCATTATATACCTCACTTGTAACATATACACACACTAAGTGTATTATGTAGCATTATCTGTAATCAAATGATTTTCAGAGCTGCTCATTACAAAATACTCTTTAAAAAAGTGCTTCTTAACAATAAGAGCATTTCAATATATCCATAATCATCTGTATCAAACCCCATTACAGGTAAAACCAGTAGGCATTCTACTGTATTTTATCAAACCCTTATTAGAATAATAGATCTTGTAATGATTTTGCAAAAATAGTGGCATTTACTATTTTTAAAAGCTTATTAAAAAATTTACCGATATGGTGCATTCGGAAGACAAACCAAATTTTTTACTTTTGACAATTGAGCACCTGCTACATCCAGAGTCTAGGGAGGAAAGGAAGGACAATCTTTGGAATCATTACCTAAATAGACAGGAAAGCTCATTTATCAAAATACATTAACATTATACATATTTTTATCAAAATAGAAAATATCTCGGAAACTCCGAAACGCGGAAAAATCCAGATGACAACTAACTCTTCACCTGCTACAGCAACAGGAATGTGTACTCACCTTGTTGTACTTGCGGGGGTTGAGCTCTGGCTCTTTGGTCCCGCCTCTCAACTGTCACTCAACAGGTGTACAGATTCCTGAGCCTATTGGGCTCTATCATATCTACACTTGAAACTGTGTATGGAGTCAGCCTCCACCACATTGCTTCCTAATGCATTCCATTTGTCAACCACTCTGACACTAAAAAAGTTCTTTCTAATATCTCTGTGGCTCATTTGGGCATTCAGTTTCCACCTGTGTCCCCCAATGCGTGTGCCCCTTGTGTTAAATAGCCTGTCTTTATCAACCCTGTCGATTCCCTTGAGAATCTTGAATGTGGTGATCATGTCCCCCCTAGCTCTTCTGTCTTCCAACGAAGTGAGGTTCAATTGCCGTAGTCTCTCCTCGTAGCACATACCTCTCAGCTCGGGTACTAGTCTGGTGGCAAACCTTTGAACCTTTTCCAGTTTAGTCTTATGCTTGACTAGATATGGACTCCATGCTGGAGCCGCATACTCCAGGATTGGTCTGACATATGTGGTATATAATGTTCTGAAAGATTCCTTACACAAGTTTCTAAAGGCCGTTCTTATGTTAGCCAACCTGGCATATGCTGCTGATGTTATCCTCTTGATATGAGCTTCAAGGGACATGTCTGGCGTGATATCAACCCCCAGGTCTTTCTCTCTCTCTCTGACTCTTGAAGTATTTCATCTCCCAAGTGATACCTTGTATCTGGTCTCCTGCTTCCTACCCCTATCTTCATTACATTACATTTGATTGGGTTAAACTCTAACATCCATTTGCTCGACCATTCCTGCAGCTTGTCCAGGTCTTCTTGAAGCCTCAAGCTGTCCTCCTCTGTCTTAATCCTTCTCATAATTTTCGTCAGCAAACATTGAGAGGAATGAGTTTATACCCTCTGGGAGATCATTTACGTATATCAGAATAAATAAATAAATAAATATATTTATTCAGGTAAGGTATATACATACAAGTGATGATACATTAATGGATTGATATATAGATAGAGCTAGTACATACAATGCCTAAAGCCACTATTACGCAATGCGTTTCGGGCAAGAAAAACATTAATATCTAGAACTTAATACTAATTGAGCATAAAGAATAAAAAGTGTTAGAACAAAAACAAATAAAGATAAAAAAAGGGGAACATAACTGAAAAAGCAGCACAAATACAATAGGTTGACAAACAGTGTTGATTAAAAAATAAGAAAATAACAGACATGGGTTGACAATAGAGGAGTGAGGTAGGTTACAGGGAATTTATTAGGTAGTGTATAGTTTTTATCTTAAACTGGTTGAGAGAGGTACAGTCTTTAACATGGTTGGGAAGGTCATTCCACATTCTGGGCCCCTTGATTTGTAGAGCATTTCTAGTTTGATTAAGTCGTACTCTAGGAATATAAAAACTGTATTTATTTCTGGTGTGGTGCTCATGGGTTCTGTTACAACCTTCTATGAAGCTTTTGAGATCAGGATTGGCATTATAGTTTAGCGTTTTATATATGTATAATACACATGAGAGAATGTGCAGTGACTTAATGTCTAACATATTCAGAGATTTGAGTAGGGGTACCGAGTGATGTCTGGGGGCCAGAGTTGGATATTGTCCTAATAGCAGCTTTGTGTTGGGTAATTAGAGGACGTAAGTGATTTTGGGTAGTAGAACCCCAAGCACAAATACCATAGTTGAGATATGGATAGATAAGGGAGTAATAGAGAGTCACCAGGGCAGGGTGTGGTACATAATATCTGATCTTAGAAAGAATGCCCACAGTTTTTGAAACTTTTCTGGGGGGAGCCCCGTCGGCTCCCCGGAGCTATCCCAGGCTGATATGCTAATGTCAGACTTTGGCATCAGTCATGTGTATGGAGTTCTTAGGCCTACCGGGGACCACGGCCAGAACCGGGCCCCCTCAGAGAGGCAAGGGGAGCAATGGCCTATAGAAGCCCCCGTGTAGTTGGAAGCATTCTATGTCTGCCATCGACCGGAACAGGCACCCAGAAAGGTAAGCGCCCCAAAACAAACCCCTATTCTGGTTAAAATTGCTACCTAATACCGAACTAGTGGATAGAACTCCCCAACCGAAAACAAGCAAATTAGTGTGACGTCACACACTGCCGCGCCGCTGTCTGCGCAGCTCCCCCCTCCCCGGGAGGGGGAAGGGGGAGCCCCAGACCCCCCGCGCCGGCTACCCACACCTCAGTTCTTGAGGCTGATGCTATAGGCGATGGTCGTGTGCTCTGGCTCCGGTGTCGCTACTGCACTGTGCTTTGAGTGTGGTGTTAGTTTTGTGGGTGCGAGAGCCAGGAGTTATCTTCAGTACTCGGGCTGCATGCGCCTAGGGCTGCCTTCCCTAGGTGCCCTGTAAGTACTGCCCTTGGGGCTTGGGGCCACCTTCCACAGGCTCCTCGGGGTCTGCCTCTGCTGGTCCGTTTTACCTTTCGGTTTTTCGGCCGCCTGTTGGGCTCTTGGGTGTTCTGTTCTCCCTTGTTACCGGCAGGTAAGAGGCAGTTTGCACTGGTAGGGGCGCAGGGTGCTGCTCAGCTTGTAATTCCCGACATCGCGGCCGGCTCTGTTCCTTGGGGTTCGCTGTCCTCTTGCGGGGTTTTGCTTTTCTTTTTGTTTTTGCCCTTCCACTGTTCTCCTCGGTGGCGCCCCCTGCTAGGTCCCCGTGAGTGTACACGTCCCTGGGGTTCAGCTTTAGAAGTTTGCTTGGTAGTTTTGGGCGCCGGTTTGCAGCACCCTGCCTGGGACTACCTGAGCGCGAGTCCTCTTAAAGTAACCGCTCAGGACCCTGGGAATCCCCTAGGGGGCGCGTGGGTCCGATGGATGTGACCCCGGAGTCCCCACTCGCTGTGTGCGAGTTTGAGGGTTGCTCGGTCCCCTTGTCTCAGGGTGACCCTCATTGTTTTTGCCTCTGCCACGCTGCCTGTTGGGTCGGTGATACTTTCGACCCTGAGTCCTGTGAGTGTTGCTGCTTGCTTGTGACTCAATTTACCCAATCCTCTGACGATTCTATTCGGGTACAGGCGGCACGTGCGTTGCAGTCTAGGTTTCGTCTGTTGCAACGCGCTCGGTTGGTTGCTTCCCCGGATGCCCCGGGGCTGCCCCGCTTTGCTTTTCGAGACCCGGACTTGGGGGTGGGGGTCGCTTCGATCCTGGTTCAGTCCGCACCTCCTCGTCCTTCCCCTTCTGTTCGTTCTGGTCCCCCGCCCCTGCTTCCGGCCCCGAAGCGTCTGAGGGTTTCGGGGTCGGAGCAGGGGTTACTTGATCTCGAGACTCGGGCAGCTTCGGGGGTTGCCCCTTCCGGGGGGGGCGGCAGAGGCATTCGAGTCTTGTCTCCCGGCCGAAGCTTCAGGGTCTGACCAGTGGGCCCCCCTTCCTCCAGCTTTTCCGGCTGCTCCGTCCTTGTCTTGTGGGGTCGGGGCTTGGGGAGAGGACTCGGCCTCGGGTCCTGTGGTGACGGACCTCGAGGCTGGGGAGGGGCTGACTTGGGGGCCTTGGGCCCCGCTGGACCCCGCCTGGGTTTTTCTTCCCACTGAGCGGGGCTTATTGTTACAAGGAGTGGGGTTTTCTTTCCCCCCCTCTGCGTACGAGTTGGATTTGGTGTCGGCCCCTCCCCGGGTACGGTTCCGTGTTCCCCCAGGTACGTCGGTTCCGTCCTTCCGGAGGTTTTCGGCTTATCGCATCCAACCTGGTGTGGTGCGAGCGGCCTTTGCAGCTTACCTCCTGCGTGACCCGGATTATGCCTCGGAAATGGATCCGTCCACGTTCAGGTTTGGGACTTCGTTCCCTTTCTGGCTCCGTTACGAGGTTCCGGAGTCATCCTGGCTAGCAGACTGCCCCTTGTTTGGTCTGGATTCCTGGCATTCCTTCTGTCGTTCCCGCACGCTGGAGTGGCGGGAAGCTTCCACGGTGCTTCAGGTTTTCCTGGGGGGTGAACTTGAGTACCTGAATGAGTGCTTGTTTGCCCCTGCCCTTCCCCGCGATGTGGGCGTTATTCAGCTCCATGTGCAGGTTCCCTCCCTTTCGGCGGCGCTCGTGGCGGAGGACTTGCGCGCTCGGGGCCTTTTGTGTTCGGCCTTACGGTTCTTTTCCCTCCTGGAGCTGTCTTCAGATTGGCTCGTGGAGGATGTGGGGACGCTTGGGTCCGTCCCGGGGTCCGGCACCTTGTCCTCGGCTGCGCGTTCGTCGGCTGCCTTGTTGAAGCTGTTCACGCCGATTTTGCGGGATGCGGTTTCCCTGTTCTATGCTTCCCGTCTCGCGTGTCGGCAGGCGGTGCTGGGTTCCTCCGTGGAATCTGCTTGGGCTCTGGCTCTTAGGCGTTCTTCCCCTTTTTGTCCTCTCCTGTTTGGGGAGTCGGCCGTGGCGCAGTTTATTCAGGCTGCGTCGGCGGCTTGTCGTCCGATGTCGGACTTGTTGGTTTTCCGGGGGTCCCGGGGTGGGTCTTCCCGGAAAGGTCGTGCCAGGGCTCGGGGTTCCTCTCGTCGTGGTAGGCCTCTGGTGTCAGGTTTGGGGTTGGCTCCTCCTGCGGACCCTCCCTCGTCTGGTCGGCGCGGTGTTCGCGCTGTGCGGGGTTCTGGGTCTCGTAAGGGTCGCCGGCCCTTTCGCGGTTTGCCCCTTTGACGGGGCGATGGGGGGGCGGCTTGCGCTGTTCGCCCGCGCCTGGTCCCACGATTCGTGGGCCTTTCGGGTCGTGTCTCGCGGCCTGCGGTGGCGTTGGGTGGCCCCTCCCCCCTTTGGGGGGTCGGGGCTGGCGGGGCAGGCTTCTTCCCCTGCGCTCTGTCGAGTCGTCTTGGAGTGGGTACGCTTGGGCGTCGTCGAAACGACGTCGTCCCTCAGATGGGTTTCCCGTCTGTTTCCGGTTCCGAAACGGGACTGCGCGGACCTGCGGTTCATTCTGGACTTGTCCCGTCTGAACCCCTGGGTTCATTGCCCCTCCTTTCGGATGACTACGCTGTCTCAGGTTCGGCTCCTCTTGGAGCCGGGTGCTTGGATGGTGTCCCTGGACCTCCGGGACGCTTATTGGCATGTCCCGATTCATCCGCGGTTCAGGGACTGGCTCGGTTTTGTAGTGGGGCGTCTGAGTTACCGCTTTCGTTGTCTCCCGTTCGGGTTGAACCTGGCACCTCGCGTGTTCACACGCCTTACACGGGTTGTGGTGGCTCGTTTGCGTCTCCTAGGTGTTCGGGTGTTGGCCTACCTCGACGACTGGCTGGTTTGGGCTCCCAGCCAGTCAGCTTGCTTGCTAGCCAGGGATTTGGTTCTTTCCCAGCTCGCCGGGTTCGGGTTCTTGGTGAACTGGAGGAAGTCCCATCTGGTTCCCTCTCAGGTTCGGACTTGGCTGGGTCTCGTGTGGGACTCTCGGACCGCCTCCTTGTCTCTCCCTCCGGAGTCTCTCCTGCGGCTGCGGTCCCGCCTTCGTCTGTTTCTGGAGGGCCCTCGGGTCACCCGGCGGTTGCTCGAGGGGCTGTGCGGGAGCCTGAACTTCGCGATGGTGGTCTACCCGCCGGGTCGGGTTTGGCTTCGACGGCTGTTCTGGTTCCTTCGGGGTTCCCCCTTCCGCCTCTCTCGCGATCGCAGAGTTCGACCCCCGGGGCCTTGCGTCGGTTGCTGCGTCACCGGCTTCCTCTTCGGGTTTTTCGGGGTTCAGTGCCTTGGCGCCTACCCGAGCCCTCGCTCGATGTGTACACGGATGCGTCGTCTCTCGGCTGGGGTTTTGTGACCAGTGCTCACCAGGCCGGCCAGGGGCGTTGGGATCCTCCTTCCGTCGAGCTCACAGTACGGTGCGGGAGTTCGCGGCAGTGTGGTTTGCTCTGGGGAGGATTCGGGTGGCCCGCGGATCGACGATTCGGCTCCATTCGGACTGCTCTCCGGTGGTTCATTGCCTGAACCGCGGAGGTTCGATGCGGTCCTTGTCTCTTTGGGGTTGGTCGCTTTGGGTGACTCGTCTGCTGAGTTCTCGGGGTTTGGCTCTCCTGGCGGTTCACGTACGGGGCGTGTCCAACGTCTTGGCCGACGCCCTGTCTCGCTTCGTTCCCCTCTCCACGGAGTGGACGGTCGACGACGAGTCCTTCCGTTGGCTTTGCCAGACGTTCGGGCGCCCCGAAGTGGACCTCTTCGCGTCGGCGTGGTCGCGGCGTCTTCCCGTTTATGCGGCGCCCTTCCCCGATTGCGAGGCCGTCGGGGTCGATGCCTTTCGGCTCGACTGGTCGAGGTGGGGGTTCCTGTACCTCTTTCCCCCAGTTCGGCTGTTGCTCCAGGTCCTGACTCGCTTAGAGACTTACCGGGGGAGAGTTGTCCTTCTGGCCCCTTGGTGGCCGGCCCAGCCTTGGTTTCAGGTGCTGGTTGCTCGGTGTCCGAACCCGAGGGTTTTCCCGCGGCTCCGCCTCTTTCAGCAGATCGGGCCGGTACGTCACGTAGCTGGTTCGATCTTCTCCTCGAGTCTTCGCGTATGGTTTTTTTGACTCGAGTCTATCATCATCTCTATGGTGATCAGGTGGCCTCCTTGTTGGTGTCCCACCTGAGGGCTTCTTCTCGGCGGCAGTATGAAGTTTCCTGGCGGTCCTTCCGTTTCTTTTTGCGTCTTCGTCGTGTTAGCTCCTTGTCTGTTCGGGTGGTCTTGTCCTTCCTCTCGTGGTTGTTTCAGGACCGTCATCTTATGCCTAACACTGTCGCTTCGTATCGTGCGGCGCTGGCGGAGCCGCTTCAGCTTGCTTTCGGTGTCGATGTTACGTCTGCGCCGTTTCGCAAGCTGTCTCGTGCATTGTTTCACCTCCGGCCTGCTCATGCGTCGCCTGAGCCGTCCTGGTCTTTGGACAGAGTGCTCGCTTTCCTTTCATCTCCTCGTTTCGTTGTGGCCCCTTCGGTCCAGGATTGTTTTTCCAAGGCACTTTTCTTGTTGGCTTTGGCCTCTGGGGGTCGGGTAGGGGAGCTTCATGCTCTCCTCCGGCGCAGGGGTTTCTGCTCTTTTGGTCGTGGTGATAGTTTTGTTCGTTTGCAGCCGTCTCCTTCTTTTCTGGCGAAGAATGAGACTGCTGCGTTCCGGAGGGGTCCATGGGTGGTTGATGCTTGGTTGGTCAGGCCGGGGGTGCATCATGTTTTGTGTCCGGTTGCGGCGCTTCGCCGTTATTTGCGCGCCACAGCTTCTGTGTCCGGGGACGCGCTGTGGGTTGATCCGGTTTCCCTTCTTCCCTGTTCGCGGGTTCGGGTCTCTCAGGTAGTCCGCAGGGTTATTAGGTCTAGCCAGCCTGCGGTCTATCCCCGTGCCCATGACGTTCGTAAGTTCGCGGCTCTTGCTGCCGTATTTGGGAATATGTCTTGGTCTGATATTCGGGCGCGGGGATTTTGGCGGTCGAACAGGGTCCTGGCTGCTCGTTACCTTGTGAATGTCCCTGGCCCTCGTCGGGCCTGTGTTGCTTTGGGTCGGCGGTTGCAGCCAGTTGTCTCGGCTTCGAGTTGAGGGGTGAGCGACGACCGCCTCCCGGGTAAGTCCCTCTTTTTCTGTCTGTGGGTAGTTAGCTCCGGGGAGCCGACGGGGCTCCCCCCAGAAAACCAGCGTTGAATGTAATGAAACGCCATTTTCTGGGTGAGTCCCGGAGGCTCCCCGGCATCCCTCCCTCCCTCCGGTCGGCGGTTTTTCGCGTTTGACATCCAGCCTCAAGAACTGAGGTGTGGGTAGCCGGCGCGGGGGGTCTGGGGCTCCCCCTTTCCCCTCCCGGGGAGGGGGGAGCTGCGCAGACAGCGGCGCGGCAGTGTGTGACGTCACACTAATTTGCTTGTTTTCGGTTGGGGAGTTCTATCCACTAGTTCGGTATTAGGTAGCAATTTTAACCAGAATAGGGGTTTGTTTTGGGGCGCTTACCTTTCTGGGTGCCTGTTCCGGTCGATGGCAGACATAGAATGCTTCCAACTACACGGGGGCTTCTATAGGCCATTGCTCCCCTTGCCTCTCTGAGGGGGCCCGGTTCTGGCCGTGGTCCCCGGTAGGCCTAAGAACTCCATACACATGACTGATGCCAAAGTCTGACATTAGCATATCAGCCTGGGATAGCTCCGGGGAGCCTCCGGGACTCACCCAGAAAATGGCGTTTCATTACATTCAACGCTGGTTTTTTTGATATATTTAGAATGTGTCCCTGGAAATTCAGCTTGTGGTCAATGAGAATGCCAAGGAATTTGCCATCTAATTTGTTACAAATTTGGGTATTGTTTATTTTGAGATTTATTTGACTAGAGGATTTATTGCCAAACAGAATATAGAAAGTTTTGTCAATGTTAAGGGTGAGTTTGTTGGCAGTTAGCCAAAGATGGACTTTATTTAGCTCAGTATTTACTGTGGCATTTAGAGCAAGGGGGTCAGGACTGGAGTAAATGAAGGTTGTGTCGTCAGCAAATAGAATTGGTTTGAGGTGTTGGGAGGCATTTGGAAGGTCATTAATGTAGATGAGAAAGAGGAGAGGGCCAAGTATGCTGCCCTGAGGAACACCAATGTTGATGGGTAGGGTGGGAGAAATTGTATTATTCACAGAAACATATTGGAGCCTGTCAGTAAGGTAGGATTTGAGGTATTGTAGGGAGTGTCCTCTGACTCCATAATGATGTAATTTAAGAAGAAGGTTTTGGTGGTTGACAGTATCAAAAGCTTTACGCAGGTCCACAAATAACCCAACAGGGAACTCCTTTTTATCAAGAGCTGTATGAATCGAGTTAAGCATACTAATAAGTGCATCGTTAGTGCTTTTTTTGGGTCTGAAGCCATATTGGCAAGGGCTAAGTATATTGAGTTTGGCTAGATATGAGTAAAGCTGCTTATAGATTAGTTTTTCAAAATTTTTTGACAAGTTTGGCAGGATTGATATAGATAGGATAGGAAACAGGATAGGTCCAAGCACAGAGCCCTGTGGGACTCCACTGGTGACTTCACGCCATTCTGAGGTCTCACCCCTCACTATAACTCTCTGCTTCCTATTCCTTAGGTACTCCCTTATCCTCTGGAGCGCTCTACTAGTTACTCCTGCCTGTTTCTCCAGCTTATGCATCAACCTTTTATGGGGTACTGTGTCAAAGGCTTTCCAACAGTCCAAAAAAATGCAGTCCGCCCATCCTTCTCTTTCTTGCTCAATCTTTGTCACCTGATCATAGAATTCTATCAAGCTTGTAAGGCAAGATTTACCCTCCCTGAACCCATGTTGATAGGTTGTCACGAAGTCTCTTCTCTCCAGATGTGTTACTAGGTTTTTTCTCACAATCTTCTCCATCACCTTGCATGGTATACAAGTTAAGGACACTGGCCTGTAGTTCAGTGCCTCTTGTCTGTCACCCTTTTTAAATATTGGTACTACATTAGCAGTCTTCCATACTTCTGGTAGGTCTCCCGTTTCCAGTGACCTACTATACACTATGGAGAGTGGCATGCAAAGTGCTCCTGCACACTCTTTCAATACCCATGGTGAGATTCCATCCGGCCCAACAGCTTTTCTCACATCCAGCTCCAATAGGTGCTTCTTGACCTCATCTCTTGTAATTTCGAACCTTTCCAAGGTCACCTGGTTTGCTGCCACTTCTCCTAGCGCCGTGACTTCTCCCTGTACTATTGTAAAGACCTCCTGGAACCTTTTGTTGAGTTCTTCACACACCACTTTGTCATTCTCTGTGTACCTGTCCTCGCCCACCCTAAGTTTCATCACCTGTTCCTTCACTGTTGTCTTCCTCCTGATGTGACTGTGTAGTAGCTTTGGTTCGGTCTTGGCTTTATTAGCTATATCATTTTCATACCTTTTCTCAGCTGCTCTTCTCACACTGACATACTCGTTCCTGGTTCTCTGGTATCTCTCTCTACTTTCTGGTGTTCTGTTATTACGGAAGTTCCTCCATGCCCTTTTGTTCTGCTCCTTTGCTTTCATACATTCCTTATTAAACCACGGATTCTTCCTTTGCTTCTCTGTTTTTTCCTGTCGGGCTGGGACAAACCTGCTTACAGCCTCCTGACATTTTTGGGTGACATAGTCCATCATGTCTTGTATGGACTTGGTTCCGAGTTCTGTGTCCCAATGTATATCCCATAGGAATTTATTCATTTCCTCATAGTTTCCCTTTCGGTACGCCAGCCCTTTGGTTCCCAGTTCTTTTTTTGGGGTGATAATTCCCAGCTCAACCAGGTACTCAAAGCTCAATACACTATGATCACTCATTCCCAAGGGGGCTTCCAACTTAACTTCCCTTATA
This sequence comes from Procambarus clarkii, assembly GCF_040958095.1. Classification (NCBI taxonomy): domain Eukaryota; kingdom Metazoa; phylum Arthropoda; class Malacostraca; order Decapoda; family Cambaridae; genus Procambarus; species Procambarus clarkii. The sequence continues at coordinate 12,146,689 of NC_091222.1, forward strand.
TCCGACTCATTTAGGGTAAATATCAGATCAAGCAAGGCTGGTTCATCCCCTCCTCTCATTCTTGTCGGTCCCTTGACGTGTTGACTTAGAAAGCTTCTTGTTGCCACATCCAGCAGCTTAGCTCTCCATGTGTTTGGGCCTCCATGTGGGTCTCTGTTCCCCCAATCTATCTTCCCACGGTTGATGTCTCCCATGATTAGAAGTCTGGATCCGGTCCTGCTAGCCACAGAAGCTGCTCTCTCTATTATATTGTTGGTGGCCAAGTTGTTTCTATCATATTCCTGTCTGGGTCTTCTGTCATTTGGTGGGGGGTTATATATGACTACTATTATAATTTTCTGTCCTCCTGTTGCTATGGTGCCTGAAATGTAGTCACTGAAACCTTCACAGTTTTGAATTACCATCTCTTCGAAACTCCAACCTTCTCTTAGTAGCAGAGCTACACCACCTCCTCCTCTCCCTTCTCTCTCTTTCCTCACTACATAGTAGCCCTGTGGAAATACTCCGTTTGTTATGATTTTCGTTAACTTTGTTTCTGTGAGTGCTATTATGTCTGGGTTTTCTTCTAGTGCCCATTCTCCAAGTTCACTTGTTTTATTTGAAATCCCATCTATGTTAGTGTACATCGCCTTGAAGCTCACTTTCTTCTGTTCATTTTCATGTCCCTTTCTTGGCGAGCATTCTGCCGGTGTGGGAAGCTGTTCCGTGGGTGAGAGGATCTGTGAGGTGGTTTGCAGGGTCTCAGAGGATTTTGGGGTGGGGGGTGGGGGTTTAAGGGAAGGGGGGGGACAGGTAGGGTGTGGGTTAAGGAGGTAGGGGGGACATGGAGGATACGCAGTGAGGGGGGAGGAGGGATAGGGAGGGTATGGGATGAAGGGGGAGGGGGGACAGGGGGAAAAAGGTGGGAGGGGGGACATGATGGGAATGGGGAAGGGGTGTCAGGGTCAGAATGGGGTGGGGTGGGAGGGAGGGTTGGGTGGGGGCAGGTAGGGTGAGGGGAAGGGAGGGTTTCTCTGCAGAGGGGGGTGGTGGTGTTGCCCCCCCCCCCTCTGGTGTTGCTGGGATGCTGGTTTTGGGTTCTCCTCTTGTCTCTGGGGCTGTTGTGATGAGGGCTGTGTCTCTGGGACTGTTGTGATGAGGGCTGTGATTTCCTGGTTTGCTCCTCTCTCCCTGCGCTTCCTCCTTGCCTCTGCTGCCCTGGCTCTCTCCTCCTTCGTCCTGTCCCTCTGCAGGAATACTTTTTTGTATCCCTCCATATGCTGCAGACGACTCTTCCTTTCGAGAATGTCCTCCTTCGTGGTTTCGTTTGTAAACACCACCTTTACAAGTCGGTTTCTGTCCTTGTTGTACCAGCCCAACCTGAAAACCTTCTCTATGTTATGTACAGCCCCTTCTATCTGTAACCCCTTCAGTAGCCCATTTACTGCCTCTCTATCCTTGCCATTCCATTCTTGCCTGTTGGATCCTTCCTGTTCTTTGATGCCTACAACTACCACTGATCTTTTCCTCTCCAGCAGTTGAGTGGTGCACCTTGCTGCTTCCTGTGACGTAGCTGCTTGCATCGCTACCTCCCTCACTGTGTCCATTGCTTCTGAGCTCTTTTTCAGTATATCCGCAAATGTATAGGTACAGAGGCATTTCCTTCCAATGTAACATTCCCACCTTCCCTTTGGATGATAATCTGATGCTCGGTCTCTTTATTTTTCTCTGTGAGAGATTTGATCTCCTCCCTTGCTGATGTCAGCTCACTTTGCAGATTGTTAATTGTAATCCTCATTTCATTCATCTCCCTCCTGAATTCCTCCAGAACTTGGATTAGCATCTCCTTCGTTTGATCTCCTTGGCTGCTTTCCTTGTCCCTGTTGCGGCCTCCTGCCATTTTCTCCCTTGTCAAGAGAGAGAGCAAGAGAGCAAGAGAGAGAGAGAGAGAGCAAGAGAGAGCAAACAAGAGAGAGAGAGAGCAAGAGAGAGAGCAAGAGAGAGAGAGAGCAAGAGAGAGAGAGAGAGCAAGAGAGAGAGAGAGCAAGAGAGAGAGAGAGCAAGAGAGAGAGCAAGAGAGAGAGAGAGCAAGAGA
>NC_091222.1:12153762-12281262 GCF_040958095.1 Procambarus clarkii
TGCATATATATATATATATATATATATATATATATATATATATTAGTATATTTTTCCTGTAGACATATATAGCAGTCTTTCCTGTAGACATATATTATTAAATATGACCGAAAAAGTAAGATATGTAATTCTAACACGAATTTTCTCAATTTTTCTTATGTTTCTTTTCACTGTCGATGGTAACTGAAAAATCAGTTCTCCAAAATTCATTTTTATTTCTAGTCTGACGCGACACTTGAACGCGTTTCGTAATAACATATTACATTTTCAAAGACTTTAGTTTTGACACACACAACTATAACCTGCAAACACTAAACAGAGTTTAAACAGCTTTCATTTTATACCTGCATTTGGGTGAGGTGATATGTTACAACAGTTTTGGATGAGGTGAAAACAAACTTTCAAAACAAGACTGAACACGAAACAATGGGTATGATATTGGGTAAGTTAAAGGAAATGGAAGTAACTGCAAAGGGCCTATTGGCCCATATTTCTTGATGCTTCTTTATTGGTGCTGAGTCTTGAAGTGGGTAGAATATAGTTGTGCATTAATTGGCTGTTGATTGCTGGTGTTGACTTCTTAATGTGTAGTGCCTCGCAGACGTCAAGCCGCCTGCTATCGCTGTATCTATCGATGATTTCTGTGTTGTTTGCTAAGATTTCTCTGGTGATGGTCTGGTTGTGGGAAGAGATTATATGTTCCTTAATGGAGCCCTGTTGCTTATGCATCGTTAATCGCCTGGAAAGAGATGTTGTTGTCTTGCCTATATACTGAGTTCTTTGAGGCTTACAGCCCCCAAGTGGGCATTTGAAGGCATAGATGACATTGGTCTCTTTTAAAGCATTCTGCTTTGTGTCTGGAGAGTTTCTCATAAGTAGGTTGGCCGTTTTCTTGGTTTTATAGTAAATCGTCAATTGTATCTTCTGATTTTTGTCTGTAGGGATAACATTTCTATTAACAATATCTTTCAGATATATCTATATATATCTATATATATATATATATATATATATATATATATATATATATATATATATATATATATTTTTTTTTTTTTTTTTTTTTTTTTTTAAACCTAGAAGGGGTACCACCTCTGGTGCAAGTGTAGGGACCCATAGCCTCGGAGAAGAAAATAAAGAGTACTCAGAGAAGACCTTGTGGATCCTCACTGAACACTTTGATATTTTCTTCTCCTACCACCCCTATTTTTTTGGTAAGTGTGTATATTTATCTAACTTTATTTGAAAATGTCATTACACAAAAAAAGTTACAATATTGATTACATGCAGGGTACAATGCTGCTTGTCACAAGTTGAACAGCTCCTCCAGCTCCTCAGATGTCCCAGACTAGGGACACTTGTGAAGTTGTGAATCTCACGAGTGCCTGGGGTCCTGTAAAAGATTCAGGCATTACACTATTAATAAACTTTGTGAAATATGAGGCGTTGCCTCACACTATAACCAACAGACAGACTTATTGGATATATTACCCACTGTGCTGTGACAACTTTACTGTGAAATTCCCCCAGTGCGCATGAAATAAAGTGTTTTCAAACAAAAAAAATTTCATAAAATGATAAATTACCTTCCTTGAACATGTCTATGTAAACATAAATACCAAATTCCACTTACTTTGGCTGTGGGGACGTGGGCAAGGTGCGCTGTGACGTCATTAGGGCCTGGTCGCCCGTGTGTGAATCACCCAGGCATGGTCGTGCGGGCCATTCATGCACTAGGTGTTGCCACAAATATATTTTCAATTATTTGTTTTATGTATTTCCAATACATATTTATTTGTTTTTTTATCGTATATGATGCATATTTGTGTCCTTTACAATAGGTATACAGTAGAACGTTCATAATGTTCCATGGAACTGTGATACATGTGTCAGTAAAGTGTCCACAATAAATGTTTATTGTCGCAATATTATCTGCTAAATATTCACTAAAATTACAATATGTACAGTTTCACACACTATTTACACAGTAACACAATGTATTATACAGTACTTCAGAACTGAGTAATAATCAACGAAGTAGCCCATGGTACACAGCGCAACTTCGCTCTCAGTGCACCAGATACAGGTAAATTCTCGCTTCCTGTTTCTTCATTCAGAGGTCACTCCCTGCAGTACCTCAAATCTTACCTTACTGACAGGCTCCAGTATGTCTCTGTGAATAATTCAATTTCTCCTACCCTACCCATCAATATTGGTGTTCCTCAGGACAGCATACTTGGCCCTCTCCTGTTTCTCATCTATATTAATGACCTTCCAAATGCCTCCCAACACCTCAAACCAATTCTATTTGCTGACAACACAACCTTCATTTACTCCAGTCCTGACCCCCCCTTGCTCTAAATGTCACAGTGAATACTGAGTTAAATAAAGTCCATCTTTGGCTAACTGCCAACAAACTCACCCTCAACATAGACAAAACTTTCTATATTCTGTTTGGCAATAAATCCTCTAATCAAATAAATCTCATGATAAACAATCCCCAAATTTGTAACAAAATAGATGACAAATTCCTTGACGTTCTCATTGACCACAACCTGAATTTCCAGGGACACATTCTAAATATATCAAAAAACGTTTCAAAAACTGTTGGCATTCTTTCTAAGATCAGATATTATGTACCTTGCCCTGCCCTGATGACGCTCTATTACTCCCTCATCTATCCATATCTCAACTATGGTATTTGTGCTTTGGGTTCTACTACCCAAAATCATTTACGTCCTCTAATTACTCAACACAATTATTGTGGGGTATTGTCCTAATTACATTAGGACAATACCCCACTCTGGCCCCAGACATCACTCGGTACCCCTACTCAAATCTCTGATTTTTTTTTTTTTTTTTTTAAGCAAGTATGGGCTTATTTTTTTTTAGATATTTACAAGAGTTGTTACATTCTTGTACAACAACTAGTACGCGTAGCGTTTCGGGCAGGTCCCTGGAATACGATCCCCTGCCGCGAAGAATCGTTTTTTCATCCAAGTACACATTTTACTGTTGTGTTAAACAGAGGCTACAGCTAAGGAATTGCGCCCAGTAAATCCTCCCCGGCCAGGATACGAACCCATGACATAGCGCTCGCGGAACGCCAGGAGAGTGTCTTACCACTACACCACGGAGACTGTTCTCCGGTTATATCTAATATGTTAGATATCTAATATATCTAATATATTATATCTAATATACTAGATATACTAGATTATATCTAATATACTAGATATACTAATATATCTAATATATTAATATCTAATATGTTAGATATTAAGTCACTGCACATCCTCTCATGTGTATTATATATATATAAAACGCTGAACTGTAATGCCAATCCTGACCTCAATAGCTTCATTGAAGGTTGTAACAGAGCCCATGAGCACCACACCAGAAACAAATACAGTTTTGATATTCCAAGAGTACGACTTAATCAAACTAGAAATGCTCTACAAATCATGGGACCCGGAATGTGGAATGACCTTTCCAATCATGTTAAACACTGTACCTCTCTAAACTAGCTTAAGATAAAAACTAAGCACTACCTAATAAATTCCCTGTAACCTACCTTACCCGTATATTGTCAACCCATGTCTGTTATTTTTAAACAATGCTGTTTGTCGACCAAATTGTATTTGTGCTGCTTTTTCAGCCATGTTCCCCCTTTTTTATGTTTATTTTTTCTCAACACATTTTATACTTTAATCTCAATTAGTATTAAGTTTTAGTCTTTAATGTTTTTCCTGCCCGAAATGCTTTGCGTAATAGTGGCTTTAGGCATTGTATGCACTAGCTCTATCTATAAATCTATCAATTTTTTATCACCTCTTGTATGTATGTACTTTACCTGAATAAACATTTGAATTTGAATTTGAATTTGAATTCTGTGTGCTTACAAATAACGCACTCACGTACATCCTTGGCTTTAATACTTGTAGGTTGTATGTAGCCAAGCTTGTAAACATAAGATAGTAGTGAAACGATTATAGGAAAAGATAAATTTGTAAAGTAGTCTTGAAAAGATTGCTTTTTATGGTCCCACACAGAAGAGATTCAGCTTACCTCAAGAGTGCTTGCCAGTCAGAAAGAGATTCAGCTAGCCTCAAAGAATGTCCATCAGTTAGGAAGAGATTCAGGTATTATTGAAAATATCTGAAAACACCTTCCATGGAAAACACCACCATGGAAGCCGCTAACACTGTTCATCTATGCTATTTGTATCAGATGCATCATCACTGAACGCAGAAAACGATTCATCTATGTATCATCTAAATAAATTGTAGATAGCATAGGAATGCAAGGGAGACATTCAGAGCTACAACTGGATACATAACATTCAATATACTTCTCTGAATGCCGGGTGCCTGTCTGACAAGTGTGCCAGACTGGATAACTCCCTTGTCGAGTTTAGGCACGATATTTTATATCACAGCTTTCCTGTATAATGTTCTAGTAGCGTTGCTAATTGATTATATCCTTAATTGCGATTGCAACAGGTTAGATAAATGATGATGGTGGAGGTGGAGACAGTGATATTTTGTGTACCCCACTCTACACTTATTTAGATATGTTCTAGGAATTTTTACTTGTAGATATATTGTCCAGATACTCCCCCAGTTCTAGAGAGTAATCACTGGTGATAAAGATAATTGGATAAGGTGTCCTAAGCTAAATAATTGTTTGCTAAGCACCGTGACACATGTTCGCAAGGCACCTTCACACATTTTCACTGTTTGTAAACACACTCGTCCTGGGCTCGTGGTGCGGTAGGCGCTTCTCTCCCAGCCATTGTCCCCTCATGCTCCCTGGGCAAGGTAGCCTTCAATGATTATTGATTGATTATTTTTACTGTCTAGACATATGATTCAGATAAGATGTGATTATAATATAATTAGATATAGGATTTAAAGATTATAAGTAGTACAGGATAGTACTATTGATTCTTATTAAGGATTTGATTTAATCCCTACCGGAAACTGATTCAATTGTTCCAATAGTTTTTTTAATTAAGAAATCCTTCTAGAAGCTTCTGGATCCTTGAGAAATCATGCACAAAGTCACGTAGGCACCTATTGGGTCCTATGGTTTACGTGATCATAGGTGGCATTGTCGTGTATAACCCAGATGTATAATGAATCTATAGTGATTCTAATATGATTTTATTATGATTTAGATATGATATAGAAATAATACATTTCTTAGATAATAATATAAATATAGTTGGTAAAAATTTCCCAAATTCGGACTGCTCTCCGGTGGTTCATTGCCTGAACAAAGGGGGTTCGATGTGGTCCTTTGCTCTTTGGGGCTCGTCGCTTCAGGCGACTCATCTGCTGAGTTCTCGAGGTTTGGCTCTCTTGGCGGTTCACGTCCAGGGGTTGTCCAACGTCCTGGCAGACAGCCTGTCTCGGTTCATTCCCCTGTCCACGGATTGGATGGTCGATGCTGACTCATTCAGTTGGCTTTGCCAGACATTCGGGCGCTCGGAGGTGGACCTCTTCATGTCACCTTGGTCGAGGCGTCTTCCAGTATATGTGGCTCCGTCGGGATCGACGCCTTCCGGCAGGACTGGTCGAGGTAGGGGGTTCCTTTACCTCTTCCCCTTAGTTCAGCTGTTGTTCCAGGTCCTGGCTTACTTAAAAACTTACCAGGGGCAAGTAGTTCTTTTGGCCCTGTGGTGGCCGGCCCAGCCAGGGTTTCAGGCGCTGCTTGCCCTGTGTACGAACCCGGAGGTTTATCTGTGACTACGTTTGTTTCAGAAGATTGGCCCGGTCCGTTACGAGAATGGTTCGCTCTTCTCCTCGAGTCTTCGCGTTTGGTGTTTGTGTCTTGGGTTTATCACCATCTGTATGGTGATCAGGTGGCCTCGTTAATGGTGTTCCATCTGCGGGCTTCGTCTTGGTGGCATTTTAAAGTTTCATTGCGGTCCTTCTGATTCTTTTTTGACTCTTTGTCGCTGTACTTCGCTTTCAGTTCGGGTGGTGTTGTCCTTTTTTTCTTGGTTGTTCCAGGACCGTCATCTTATGCTGAATATTGTCTCCTCGTATCGTGCGGTGCTTGCAGAGCCGCTTGAGCTTGCTTTCGGTATAGATGTTACTTCTGCACCGTTTTGCAAGCTGTCTTGTGGATTGTTTTTCAAAGGCTCTCTTTCTGTTGGCACTGGCCTCTGGGGGTCGGGTCGGGTAGCTTCATGCTCTCCTCTTGCACAGGGGTTTCTGCTTTTCAGTCGAGGTGATAGGTTTGTTCGTTTGGAGCTGTCTCCTTTTTTGGCGAACAATGAGACTGCTGCTTTCCAGAGGGGGTCCTTGGGTTGTTGATGCTTGGTTGGTTAGGCCGGGGGTGCATCATGAGGTGTGTCCGGTTGCAGCCCTCTTCCTTTAAATGTGCGCCACGGCTTCTGTGGCCGGGGACGTGCTTTGGGTTGACCCAATTTCCCTTCTTCACTGTTTGCGGTTACGGGTCTCTCAGGTCGTCCGCAGGGTTATTAAGTCTAGCCAGCCTGGGGTCTATCCCTGTGCCCATGACGTTCGAAAGTTTGCTGCTCTTGCTGCTGTCCTTGATAACATGTCCTGGGCTGACATTCGGGCACGAGGTTTTTAGCAGTTGAATAGGGTCTTGGCTGCACCCTACCTCGTTAACGTTCCTGGACCTAGTCAGGCCTGTGTTGCTTTGGGTCAGCAGCAGCAGTATGTCTCGACTTCGAGTTGAGGTATGGAGCACAGACCTTCTCCCGGGTAAGTCCCCTTCTTTATATTGTCTCTGGTGAAGTAGCTCCGAGGAACCATCCCTCCAGTAAACCAGCGTTGAATGTAATGAAACGCCATTTTCTGGGTGAGTTCCGGAGGCTCCCCTGTAACCCACCTCCCTCCGGTCGGTGGTTTTCGCATATTTTGATATCCAGCCTCGAAACTGCTGGGTGGATTCCCAACGTGGGGGGTCTGGGGATCATATTTTCCCTTCCTGGGAAGTAGGGTAGCTGCACAGACATGCGGCGTGGCTCGTATGATATGTTTTTTTGCTCGTTTTCAGTTTTCGTTTGCTCGTTGGGAGTTCTGTTCACTCGTTTGTCTATTTTTGTTTTATTTAACCAGAATAGGGGTTTGTTTTGTGGCACCTATCTTTCTGGGTGCCTGTCCCGGTCAATGGCAGATATAGATTGCTACAAAATTACATGTACATTCTATGTGCCTTAGTGCCTCTTGCCTCTCTGAGGGGGCTAGATTCTGGCTCGTGGTCCCCAGTAGGCCTAACACTCCACACACATCGACTGATGCCAAAAGTTGGGACTATTATTATCAGCCTGGAAAGCTCCAGGAAGCCTCTGGGACTCACCAAGAAAATGGCGTTTCATTACATTCAACTCTGGTTATTTGTGTAGTAAGGAAAATATCCCAAAGATAATTAATAATAGTCACACTCCTGTTGTGTTTAATGACGTGTGTATTAGAGTAAACATGCAATGGTCAAGTGTCAAGCATTATACTCACTTTAATAAGACCCAATTGAATTACTCAAACTAGGCAATATTGCAATTAATTTTTGTCAATAAAGATGTTAATAATAGTAAACCCGTAACTCTACTGAATTCACTGGGAGGTTCTGGAGGCCCTGAACTGGAGCCCATTTCCTCGACTGCATTCATAAAGGGAGACAGACGGGTGCATTCCCACCGTCTAACAGTTGACTTTGTAATGCTAAGTTCTCTAGCAATGGCCACGATTGTCATTGCCTCTCCCCCCCCCCACCCACCCTCTCTCTCTCTCTCTCTCTCTCTCTCTCTCTCTCTCTCTCTCTCTCTCTCTCTCTCTCTCTCTCTCTCTCTCTCTCTCTCTCTCTTTCTCTCTCTCTTCTCTCTCTTCTCTCTCTTCTCTCTCTTCTCTCTCTTCTCTCTCTTTCTCTCTCTTGCTTATGCCAAATATTTCCTCTCATTGACAGCCTTTCCTCCGTAGAGTTCATCCTTGATAAAGTCTGCACTTTGGAGTTGACTCGTGGATTGGTTTGGGGAGAGTGAAGAGCTAACATTCTTTTACCCAAACGGCGACACTTTTTGTTATAGTTTGAAGCAGAACTGACTTGTAGCAGAAAAGAACCACTGTAGAAACTGGCTTGGTTAAAGACGCTCTAGTTTGTTGGATAACATATATATCTTCACGTAGTCCAAGTTGAGTATAAGATATTCATCTAATGACAAGAAATTACATGCGTAATATAATCAGATATTTCCCATGTCCTACCTTACCTAATTTTTCGTAAGGTACAGTAAGCCATATTTGTAATGTAAATCTCTCTCTCTCAATCTTGGTGTCTTATGTAATTATTTGGTTATTTATAAATACTATTACATAATGTATGTAATTACCTAATTAATTAATATAATAATATTTGTTCTCAGGAATCAACTACACAATTCACATAGTCCCTATTGATTTCACCTTGTCTTCCAACGGTCAGTAATATTAAATGATATTGAATTATAATCCTTTATGATTATCCTGTCTATTTCTAATACTGATGTGTAATTGGTTCTTGATATCATTATTCGTATAAAGTATATCAACTATATTCGCAAATAACAATTTTTGCAAAGCCATTAAAAAAAAGTTTTGGGTGTTGTTGTTGACTGATGGCCAAGGATGGAGGTAGTGTTTGGGTGTGACGTCACATCGTCTCTGCTCTACGGGGACTGATTGGTTAGGATACAAGATAATGGAACTAGCAGGTCCATTGTTCATCACAATGAAATGTGTGACGTAAAACATGTGTATGTAGCAAGTAACAAAGTAAGTAGACTAACAGATGTTGTCACAGCTCATATAAGACTTGGGTACAAGTATCTCTGGCAGTTCGGCTTGTATAGGGATCTAGATGAAGTAAAGTGTAAAGTGTGAACAAAGACAGGGACACACACTCGAACACTATATCTTGGTTTATAGTAAAACTGAGCCATTTAGAGGTAAATCCAAGCTCACTCTGTATGATATGGCAACCTATCATATTACCATGGATAAATTATCTGAAATCCTTGCACTGTATCCATATTTCGCTTCCAGTAGGTAAACAACATATGAGATGAAGAAACAAGTAGTGTATTGTGAAGACCAATAATAAACAGAAGCTACCCTATGACTATCTCCATTGGTCAAACTATTATCTATTAGCGATAAGACCTACGATTAATGTATAATGACTTACTGTAAATATATAACTCTTGAAATAGCACTTTCTCTGTAACTAGCTGACATTGTAACTATAAGGTGTGAAGGATAGATGAAATTATTTATGTAATAATCTAAGATGAGGTTTGATAAAGACCTTTTGTGCCCTCTGTAATGCTTTTTGCGCTACCGCTCACAGGCTGGGTATGGGGTGCACAAGAAACTAGCCGCCTCTGACGGCAACAATCAATCGACGAAGTTCGTTTGCTGTTCGTTACAAGTATATATATATATTGTTATGATATGATGTATTAGCTTAAGTTAGGATGTATTGGGCTCAGCTGGTTAGGTTAAGTTGGGTTGAGCTAGGTTAGGTTAGGTTGAGTTGAACTAGGTTAGGTTAAATAAATTTCAAAATCACCTAGTGAATTATTTTGTGTACGATGTGACTTCTATCCGCCTCAAAAGTCAAAGGCCAATATGTAAAATTGTAATACATTATATCGTTTACTTGAAAAGTCAATAAACTCATAAGCACACATGGAGAGCCGTGTGCCTTAGTCACAAATCTATATATATTCTTTTTTATTCATTATCGTATTATATTTTCTTACAGATGGCAGAGAGAATTATGTAAACAAGTGAGTGGTGTTTTGAACAATGAGACTCGTCGTTAAACGCGCCTATTCATTCACAATCTAAACCAATTCTACGACAACAAATACAACGTTGTCATTCTGCACTTTAAAGGAAACTGTGAGGGAGGGGGGGGGAATACTTTTCCTCGACTGTACTATCAACTTATCACTATGTGTTTTATGTGTTTCTTACATAAATATGTGATAACCTATCAAATTTCCTGGAATCTGTACGAGGGTCATCCAATGAGCTGTTTCCTCTCAGGGCTGCTATTTCCTCCAAATAATTATATTTATATTTAATGTCTCTAGTTTTAACTTTTTTGTTAGCAAAAATATTGTAATTATGATATTTGTTTTAAATGTTTTGCATTGTAATTACAATACCTGTGATTACTGCATAGTTACATATGCAATAACATAATGATAATACACAGAGTAATCACACTAACTTAAATTTTATCAATGAGAAAATGAACTGGAGCTCTGATGTGTCTCAAAGCCGTGAACGAGAGAATCCCAGCCGATAATGATGATAATGATGACAATGATACAAATAATAATACAAAGAAAAGTAATGATAATATTGATGATAAAAATAATATAAATAATTATAAAAATAATAATAATAATAATAATAATAATAATAATAACAATAATACAGTGTAACAAGAGATTTTACAAAAATTAGGGAACTCATTAAAGTAATACATCAGAAGACAAGCAACCACAAGTTTGGTGACATAAATAATGCAAGATGTCAACATAAACACGTCCAGCGACATTAATAAGTCCAAAACATTAACACGTCCAGCGACATTAACACGTCCAGCGACATTAACACGTCCACAACATTAACATGTCCAGCGACGTAAACACGCCCGGCGACATTAACACAGCCACAACAACTTTTGATGCATAATCCTTGTTCCAGTGTTTAAGTTTTTCCTGAAATTAGCTAATTATTCCTTCTTGGAAAATTCAATGGAAATGTTTGCTAGTTTGTAAAAAAAAATACGCAAAACAATTTCAAGAGTAATTGACACCTACAAAATATTTTTTGGGGAAGAGGAGGGAAATACAATAAAACAGTTTGCAAATGGAGGTACTGAACAAAACACGTGCAGATTGTTGGAATAAAATATTTATTCTGAAATTTGGAGGATATGGAATTGTGTGCAGCAGCATTGTGGAGCAGCTCACCAAACTCTCTCCCAACAACACACCACTACGTTGGCCACTGTTCTCTCATATTCATTTTATTCAGTAAAACATATCATCATCACAGATAAATATTTTTTTCCGGAAAATCCTGACAAATATTTAATTAAATGGTTCCAGACATTATCACAAATTATAAAATTATCTCTTAAGCCCTGACAAATAATTCAATATTCCCTAATATCATTACATACTGTAAAATGATCCCTAAAATGAACACATTATAAAATGACCTCTAAAATTATCTTACGTCATATAATGATCCCTAGAGTCATCAATTAATCCTAAGACCTGTGGGAACAGCCAAATGCTCTCCCCAAAGTAAATCTATTGACACAGGGGACTCACACTTATTTTTCATAGCGCGTCCATTGTGTCGCCAGAGACCTCCGTGGGTCGGAGCCACAACCATTGTGTCGCCAGACACCTCCGCGGGTCGGAGCCACAGCCATTGTGTCGCCAGAGATCTCCGCGGGTCGGAGCCACAACCATTGTGTTGCCAGAGACCTCCGCGGGTCGGAGCCACAACCATTGTGTCGCCAGACACCTCTGTGGGTCGGAGCCACAGCCTTTGTGTCGCCTGAGACCTCCGCAGGTCGGAGCCACAACCATTCATCCGCACATTGGCTCCAAAGTTTCCTAGCATGTACAGTGCTGGCTAGAGCCACACATGGCGCCTGAGCTCAAAGAATCTATAACACACGTGACCAGCAGCTGATGATGAGGAAATTAAAATCTCACCTGAACTCCTATTCGGGTGTGTTTTAATGACTGAATAACATAACAATTTATATGACATAAATTGTGAGTATTATAACTTCACTCTCCGTAAATAAATAATGTGTAGATGAATGCAAGATACTCAAGTTTAAAAGAAAGGTGCAGTTATATTTCTTCTATTACTGTTTGCATTATTAGTAGAAGTATTCTTAGTAAAATAAACCAATGTAATGATTCAACTTTAAGTTCTAATAATGATGCTCTACATAAAACTAATCATTTGGGCTGGTTCGAGACAAAGAAGAACTATCGTTCCTTGTGTTTCCTTGATGGCCTTTTTGAAAATTTTTATTATGCTTGTAATTTGTTCACATTTTACATTAAAAAACTTACGTCATAAAGTAAACATTGCAAGTGGTGAGGGGCTGAACGAGGTGCAGAAACCTTAATCTTTCCCTGAAATAACGTTCTATGCTAGAATTTACCGCTTGCTGACTGACATACTCTGGCGTATTACGAATATACAAATTTGAAAATCTTGGAACACCTAATTTTAAGTTCATTTGTAGTACAAGTGTCGAAGTACGACAAGTAATCAAGTCTTGTTTTGGTTGTGGCTTGACTTGGCGCGGACATCTGCTGACGTGTCCACTGTTCTGCCACCGGCTTATCCATCTGTGTATGGTGGTGACACTCTTGCCGGTGACTCTTGCAATGGTGCGGGTCGATGCCCCAGTCATCCACAGGGATACGAACCTCACCCGCTCCCTCACAGTTGTCTGCTTGTATCTGCTCATACCCACCATACTTCCCTCTGGAATGAGACGTTGGTATTTACCTTCATAACTTAAACAAGATGATGATACAGACGACTATTACTGAGGAAATCAGTAGGAGCCACAAGGAGGATTCAAACCTGCACACTGGGTACATCCTAACGCATTAATTCACGGAGACATATGCAGTCTCCGTAGTGTAATAGTAAGACACTTGCCTGGCGTTCCGCGAGCGCTATGTCAGGGTTCGTATCCTGGCCGGGGAGGATTTACTGGGCGCAATTCCTTAACTGTAGCTTCTGTTTAACGCAACAGTAAAATGTGTACTTGGATGAAAAAACGATTCTTCGCGGCAGGGAATTGTATTCCAGGGACCATAGGATTAAGGACTTGCCCGAAACGCTACGCGTACTAGTGGCTGTACAAGAATGTAACAACTCTTGTATATATCTCAAAAAAAAAAAAAAAAAAAAAAAAAAAAAAAATTAAACCAATGCACCACGATATGCTCAATAAATGAATCTTCATTTATAGAAAGTAATGAATTAAATTTTAATGTATGTCCATGATAATATAAATTAGATACCAATTATAAAGTTAAGATTTGAGGCACATTCCTATGTTTCCTTTTCTACTTAGTCTACACTAAGCTTCAATGCCTCAGTGCCAATAGTGACTCCCTTGACAGGTACAAGAGGAGTGTTGTCAATGCTTACATCGACCGTGCTCTCAGCCACAGCTCAGGATGGAAGCAAGTCGATGAAGAATTCTGTAGGGTAAGGCAGGTCTTAGTCAACAACGGCTTCTTTAACGGTTTTGTTGAAGACATCATAAAAAGAAAGGTGAAACACCATGAAACCTGTGACGAGTCAACCAACACAACACTTGTACCGCCTATTAGACTATTTTACAGGAACTTCTTTTTGACAGCTCATAAAATGGAGGAGAGGGTCCTGAAAGATATTGTTGATAGGAACATTATCCCAACAGACTAAAATCAGAAAATACAATTGACGATTTACTATACACCCAAAAAAAAAAAAAAAACAACCTGCTGATGAAAAACTCTCCACACACAAAGCAGAACGCCTTAAAGGAAACCAACGTTGTCTATGCCTGTTACGGCCCTCTCGGGACGCAACGGGGTTCTCACTCTGATGTTGTTAGAGGAAGATATATGTATCCGTTCCCAAGCCAGTAGTGGCTATCATGGGATGAGATCCGTGACGCAAGTAACTTAAAGGGAGTAGGGAAAGAAAGCTAAGAACTTAATATAATATAATGTTCACCATCACCATTTAAATATATAAAAGTAAAACGTACACAAGGGGGAGGGGTATTAACACTTTACAAAGGGGATCAACACTGTAGTCTTCTGCTGGAGACTATGGATCCTCGAAGCTAGGTGCTGAGTCCGCGGTGCTTTCTTCGTGGCCTCAAGACGTGTCCTCGGAGAACGCCGAGCCTACCCTGGCCACAGGTCAGCCACAACACAGGTCCACTGGGGGCACCGTCGTGGAGGCCGTCAACCACACGTCCAGCAGGTCTGCTGGCAGGTACTGAGCCACCAAGGCTGGTACGGCCACTCCACGAACGATAAAAGGGGTACGCCCTAGACAGGAGTCTCGTGTGATATCACCAATCACCCTCCTGTCCTCAATACCCCAGTGGATTATCGTCTCCAACCGTCGGTCCCGGGTAAATCCTTCCACTGCCACTCCACTGGCAGGCTTAACACACCACAGTGTTCTTCCGGGGGGACGACGTCACGACAGCTGCAGCAAACTTCACAGTATGGAGACTGGCTGCCTCGGGTAGACTCACTTCACCTTCAACACAGTGGTCCCAGGTCGGCTCTGTAAGCAGACACGTCATCAATAACTGGGACACTAATACACCACACTCACAGGCTCAGATACTAACACCTGACGCATCCAGTCCATAGATGGCGCTGTCGTCGGAGCACCACCTCACCAGAGGTCAGGGGCGGCGGTGTTGAGCGTTGAACCAGACTGGAAACTGGTCCTCGAGGCCAGTACACGCTGTCCTCACCAGGTGTCGTCGTTCG
This sequence comes from Procambarus clarkii, assembly GCF_040958095.1. Classification (NCBI taxonomy): domain Eukaryota; kingdom Metazoa; phylum Arthropoda; class Malacostraca; order Decapoda; family Cambaridae; genus Procambarus; species Procambarus clarkii. Next base: position 12,168,347 of record NC_091222.1, read on the forward strand.
TTTGGCGGGGGTTTCGGGAGCTGACCCACAGATGGCGTAGTTGTTACTGCTCCTTGCTCGGACGCTGGATCCGGGTTCGTAACACCTCCCCACCAAAAAGAATTTGGTTTGGGGTTCTATAAAAAGCACGAACCAAATTAGCAGGGCGACACAACTCCAAATGGACTTACTTATACTATGAACTGGAGTGATGAGGCTGTCTTGTCTACTGAATTGTACTAAAGAAAATTCCTGGCACAAAGGGACCTTGAAAATGGCAGGCGATGACCTGCCTGACATAATCTTCCACACCTCCTCTGCGATGGCAAACAGGGACATCATCTCACACCTCTCGAGTAAGGATTGGTTTCGACACGATTTGGGGTGACTCGACACTTCCTTACGTCGTGGCACCGATGATGGCTGACCACAGACGGCATTTCTGGTGCCGGTCCGATGGTCCTTCAGGGAGACAGGAACCTGGAATACAGGGGTCTGATAATTCAGAGTGATCGCGACAGTGGGTAAGTCAATACTTACAGCATACCCTACTAGGTTCACACCTAGTCCCAACAGGGCTGCTTGTACGTCGCAGATGGCATTCACTCTGCCACCGTCAGGTCGACCAACGTTCCGCATAACGCTGCATTGAGGCTCAGCTATCACGCGAGGGGTGTCAACCTGTCGGAAACAGTCACTCAATTTATCACATGTCGTACCTCCTGTATCAACCATTACCTTCCAGGTCCCTTCATCAATTGCAACACTTGCAGTACAAATCTCCAATCCCTGGGACCTCTTCACGATGTTCATGGGAGCCATCATTCTTCGGGTCGTCCACTGATCCTTACTGAGAACACTGGGAACACACATGAGCATCAAACAAAATATCGCTAAGAAACATGGGGCCAATTGAGGGATACGCTTCCTGAACTTGTCATGTCCATAGCCGGCAACATCCACAAGCCTGGCTTGGACCGAAGAGGGCACTAGACCTTTTGAACACACCTCACATACCTCTGACGTCTGGGGAATCTCTGGCTGGTCCACTACACGCTGTAACTTGCCATACCGCAAGTACACCTCAGCCTTCGTTCCAGACTCGTTGGTATCCGTGGGTGTCTGCACACAAGGCCTCTCTTCTAGCTCAGGTACTTCTGCTATCGTAACCTCATGTTCCTTGTCGAGAGAAGAATCAGGAGACACTGCTAGATAACTGTCGATCTGCGGGGGAGAGAACAAATTAGACATGTTCAAATCCGGGTCTGTCTTTACCTGGACATTACCATTGCCTGTTACCTCAGACCGTGCTGTTCCGGTAGACTCGTCCGCAACCTTGGGACGATTGGTGCTCCAATCGGTCACCAAGTCGTTGGCTAGTAACACGTCAATCCCAGCCACAGGGAGGGTATCGACTACTGCCAACGCACATGTGCCGCTGAAATAAGGAGAGTCGAGATGTACTGGCACTAAGGGGGCGATGTACTGCGTCCTTGGAAACCCAACCAGGACAACCTCTTGTCTCCCGTCCACACTTACTCCCTCGGGTATCGAGCTCTTCATGATCAGGGACTGGGCTGCTCCACTATCTCTGAGCACTACTACAGATCTACCAGTATGATCACTCGATACATACCCGCCTGAAGTGTGAGGGGAAAACAATCTGGGTTCTTCCTGCGTCGCCGTCGACTGGCTTCCTGCTGGTGATGTTCCACAGCTCATCAACATCACCTCCCTTCGTGCGCTGTCACCTCTTCTGCCTCGGCACCTAGCAGCTATGTGCCCTTTCTGCCCACAAGTCCAGCACACCATATTCCTCCTCGGGCTCCGGAATTTCGGACTGCTAGGACTTGTTCTTCGGGGGCTACTTGGGGGCGTCTTCTTAGCACTTTGTGGGACGGGTCTTTCTTCTTCTACGTCGTGAGGTCTGTCAAACCGGCGCTGGTAATTCCTCGGGACGTACTTAGCAGACGGCCTATGAGTCAGGATATACTCTTCAGCCATGGTGGCTGCTGCACTCAAGGTCTCCACCTGCTGCTCTTCTAAGTATGTCTTGAGGTCTCCAGACAAACAATCCTTGAAGTCTTCGAGCAGAATCAGCTGTTCGAGGTCTTCCCTGGTCTCCACCTTCCGAGAGGCACACCATTCTTGAAAAAGTCGCTCCTTGATCGTGGCGAACTCTGTGAAAGTGTGCTCTGAGGTCTTCTTCAGGTTTCTGAACTTTTGCCTATACGCCTCAGGTACCAATTGGTACGCCATGAGCACAACTTTCTTCACCTTGTCATAATCGCTGGAGTCGTCAAGGGATAACGTAGAGTAGGCAATTTGGGCCTTCCCAGTCAAGACTGACTGTATCATGATGGCCCAATTCTCCCTTGGCCACTCCAAAGAGGCAGCGACTTTCTCGAAGGCTGCAAAGAATTTTGACACCTCCTTCTCATGGAATTTGGGGACCATTTTGATGTTGCGTACCGGATCGAAGCTACTGGTGTCCGTTGTTTGCCTCCGACCACCGCCTAATCGCAATACTTCTAGTTCATGTTGTCTCTCTCTTTCCTCCCTTTCTCGCTCTCGTTCTTCTCTCTCTCGTCTCTCTTCTCTTTCTCGTTCTTCTCTCTCTCGTTTCTCTTCTCTTTCTCGTTCTTCTCTCTCTCGTTCTCGTTCTTCTCTCTCTCGTCTCTCTTCTCTTTCTCGTTCTTCTCTTTCTCTTTCTCGTTCTTCTCTTTCTCTTTCTCGCTCTTCTCTTTCTCTTTCTCGTCTCTCTTCTTTTTCTCGATCTTCTCTTTCTCGTTTCTCTTCTCTTTCTCTCTCTGCTTTCCTTTCTTCTAATTCTAAACGTCTCATCTCTAATTCTTTATCTTGTCTCTCTCGTTCCATTTCTAATTTCTTCCATTCTATTTCACGATTGATCTCTAGGGCACGCATCTTGACTGTTAGGAAGCTGATATTAAGCTCGCCTGCATCACTGTCAACGTCGCTGCCCTTATCTTCCTTTTCCGTGGAAGCTATGTCTGCACTTTCCTTTGTACTAGGAGTCTCGCCTTCCTGTTTCTCTTCTGCCTTCAAGTGCCGGTGAACCTTGGACAATATTTCCACACGGGAATCACTGGCACGGATCTTGATCTCCAGGTAGGCGCTCACTAGTACAAGCTCTGGTTTGCTCAGATATTTTAATCTGGCAAGACAATCCTCTCTGTTCAGAAAAGCCTGAACCTCGTCCAGATCATCGATGGTAGCTTTGTCTGCCATTGTCACAGATGGAACACTTAGCACTTAACACACTGCTTACACGTTAGCACTTAACGCACCGAGCACTGTTCTACGCCAATATTGCACTTTATCGCACCAAACACTGCACTTGCCAATATTGCACGTAATCACTTCGGGCACCACACTACCCAATATTGCACTGAGTCCAAGCGAACACTTCGCTCTACAATAGTGCACTAAATCACTGAGCACCGCACTAGTCAATATTGCACTTAATCGCTTAATCACAGCGAGCACCGCACTGCACAATATCGCACTTAGTCACTCTGAGCACCGCACAGGACGTATAACGTCACAATCGTCACACAGGGGGAATTATATACAGGGATTACGCCACTTCACCACCCCTGTCAAACATACTTAACAAGGGGACGGATCCCGCTGGGGATGCCAATTATGTTACGGCCCTCTCGGGACGCAACGGGGTTCTCACTCTGATGTTGTTAGAGGAAGATATATGTATCCGTTCCCAAGCCAGTAGTGGCTATCATGGGATGAGATCCGTGACGCAAGTAACTTAAAGGGAGTAGGGAAAGAAAGCTAAGAACTTAATATAATATAATGTTCACCATCACCATTTAAATATATAAAAGTAAAACGTACACAAGGGGGAGGGGTATTAACACTTTACAAAGGGGATCAACACTGTAGTCTTCTGCTGGAGACTATGGATCCTCGAAGCTAGGTGCTGAGTCCGCGGTGCTTTCTTCGTGGCCTCAAGACGTGTCCTCGGAGAACGCCGAGCCTACCCTGGCCACAGGTCAGCCACAACACAGGTCCACTGGGGGCACCGTCGTGGAGGCCGTCAACCACACGTCCAGCAGGTATGCTGGCAGGTACTGAGCCACCAAGGCTGGTACGGCCACTCCACGAACGATAAAAGGGGTACGCCCTAGACAGGAGTCTCGTGTGATATCACCAATCACCCTCCTGTCCTCAATACCCCAGTGGATTATCGTCTCCAACCGTCGGTCCCGGGTAAATCCTTCCACTGCCACTCCACTGGCAGGCTTAACACACCACAGTGTTCTTCCGGGGGGACGACGTCACGACAGCTGCAGCAAACTTCACAGTATGGAGACTGGCTGCCTCGGGTAGACTCACTTCACCTTCAACACAGTGGTCCCAGGTCGGCTCTGTAAGCAGACACGTCATCAATAACTGGGACACTAATACACCACACTCACAGGCTCAGATACTAACACCTGACGCATCCAGTCCATAGATGGCGCTGTCGTCGGAGCACCACCTCACCAGAGGTCAGGGGCGGCGGTGTTGAGTGTTGAACCAGACTGGAAACTGGTCCTCGAGGCCAGTACACGCTGTCCTCACCAGGTGTCGTCGTTCGTTTGGCGGGGGTTTCGGGAGCTGACCCACAGATGGCGTAGTTGTTACTGCTCCTTGCTCGGACGCTGGATCCGGGTTCGTAACAATGCCTTCAAATGCCCACTTGGGGACTGTAAGCCCCAAAGAACTCAGTATATAGGCAAAACAACAACGTCTCTTTCCAGGCGATTAACAATGCATAAAAAGCAGGGCTCCATCAAGGAACATATAAGCTCTTCTCACAACCAGACCATCACCAGAGAAATTTTAACAAACAATGCAGAAATCATCGATAGATACAGCGATAGCAGGAGGCTCGACATCTGCGAGGCACTACACATTAAAACGTCAACACCAGCAATCAACAGCCATTTAATGCACAACAATATTCTACCCAATTCAAGACTCCGAACCAATATAGAAGCATCAAGAAGAAGTATGGGCCAATAGGTCCTCTGCAGTTACTTCCATTCTTACGTGCTCATATCCAAATTATACCCATTGTTTCGAGTTTTGTCTTGTGTTTGTCACACGTTTTCTCACCTCACCCAAAACTGTTATACCATATCACCTCACCCAAATGCAAGTATAAGTATGGACGGATTCCATACTTATGCCTACCGTGCCATACCGTGGAACTGTGCCTACCACGCTCCATAGTGTAGAACAAATCACTAGCAACAGGGGAACTGCCAGATATTTGGAAAGCAGCTAACGTAGTCCCGATATACAAGAAAGGGGATAGACAGGAGGCACTGAACTACAGGCCAGTGTCCCTAACCTGCATACCATGCAAGCTGATGGAGAAGATTGTGCGAAAAAAACTAGTGGAGCATCTGGAGCGAAGGAACTTTGTAACACAGCATCAACATGGGTTCAGGGATGGCAGGTCCTGCCTCATAGGGTTACTTGAATTCTACGACCAGGCAACAAAAATAAGGCAAGAAAGAGAAGGGTGGGCAGACTGCATATTTTTGGATTGTCAGAAAGCCTTTGATACAGTGCCACACAAGAGGCTAGTGCGAAAGTTGGAGATACCGGCTGGAGTGAAAGGGAAGGTACTACGGTGGATAGAGGAGTACCTAAGCAACAGGAGACAACGAGTCTGTGTGAGGGGTGAGGTCTCAGATTGGCGAGACGTTACGAGTGGAGTCCCGCAGGGGTCAGTCCTTGGACCTATACTTTTTCTGGTATATGTAAATGATCTCCCAGAGGGTATAGATTCGTTCCTCTCAATGTTTGCCGACGATGCAAAAATTTTGAGGAGGATTGAAACAGAGGATGATAGTAGGAGGCTACAAGATGACCTAGATAGACTGAGTGAATGGTCCAACAAATGGCTGTTGAAGTTCAACCCGAGTAAATGTAAAGTAATGAAACTAGGCAGTGGAAACAGGAGGCCAGACACAGGATACAGAATAGGAGATGAAGTACTTAATGAAACAGACAGAGAGAAAGATCTAGGAGTTGATATCATACCAAACCTGTCTCCTGAAGCCCACATAAAGAGAATAACGTCTGCGGCATATGCGAGGCTGGCTAACATCAGAACGGCGTTCAGGAACCTGTGTAAGGAATCATTCAGAATCTTGTACACCACATATGTAAGACCAATCCTGGAGTATGCGGCCCTAGCAGGGAGCCCGTACCTTGTCAAGCACAAGACGAAGCTGGAAAAAGTCCAAAGGTATTCTACCAGACTAGTCCCAGAACCAAGAGGCATGAGTTATGAGGAAAGGCTGCAAGAAATGCACCTTACGACACTGGAAGACAGAAGAGTAAGGGGGGACATGATCACAACCTACAAAATCCTCAAGGGAATCTACCGGGTAAACAAGGATGAACTACTCAACACTGGAGGGACGCGAACAAGGGGACACAGGTGGAAACTGAGTACCCAAATGAGCCACAGAGACATTAGAAAGAACTTTTTCAGTGTCAGAGTAGTTAGTAAATGGAATGCACTAGGAAGTGATGTGGAGGAGGCTGACTCCATACACAGTTTCAAATGTAGATATGATAGAGCCCAGTAGGCTCAGGAATCTGTACACCAGATTCCTTGTTTGCTAAGATTTCTCTGGTGATGGTTTGGTTGTGGGAAGAGGCTATATGTTCCTTAATGGAGCCCTGTTGCTTATGCATCGTTAAACGCCTGGAAAAAGATGTTGTTGTCTTGCCTATATACTGACTTTTTTGAGGCTTACAATCCCCAAGAGGGCAATTGAAGGCATAGTCGTTGTCTATGCCTTCAAATGCCCTCTTGGGATTGTAAGCCTCAAAAAACTCAGTATATAGGCAAGACAACAACATCTCTTTCCAGGCGATTAACGATGCATAAGCAACAGGGCTCCATTAAGGAACATATAGCCTCTTCCCACAACCAAACCATCACCAGAAAAATCTTAGCAAACAACACAGAAATCATCGATAGATACAGCGATAGCAGGTGGCTCGACGTCTGCGAGGCACTACACATCAAGAAGTCAACATTAGCAATCAACAGCCAATTAATGTACAACTATATTCTACCCATTTCAAGACTCCGCTCCAATATAGAAGCATCAAGAAATATGGGCCAATAAAAATAGGCCTTCTGCAGTTACCTACTTTTAATACATGTTTCATTGTTTCGTGTTCTGTCTTGTGTTAAAAGTTTTTTCACCTCATCCAAAACTATCGTAACATGTCACTTCACCCAAATGTAGGTAAAAAACTCGAAAGATGTTTAAGCTCTATTCAGTTAAAGTTGTGTGTGTTAGTGTAAACTAAAGTCTTTGAAAATGTAATAAGTTTTACGAAACGTGCTCAAGTATCGCATCAGACTAGAAATAAAAATGAATTTTGGAGAATTGATCTTTGAATTACCATCAACAATGAAAAGAAACGTAAGAAAGATAGAGAAAATTCGTGTTAGGATTATTAATCTTACTTTTTCGGTCATATTTAAGAATATATATCTACAGGAAAGACTGCTACCAAAATATACTAATATATATATATATATATATATATATATATATATATATATATATATATATATATATATATATATATATATTGTCCTGGGGACCATTCAGGCTTGTTCGCATTTGTGTTCCTCACGTGTGCCCCAAAGAATGAGGTGATTTGGTAAAATGCTATGCCCAAGATTACTATCCGAGTGCCGGCGGTGGGGTGGTTCAAATAGCCTCGGCTATCACCTCATTATGTCCGGTCGTGATGGTCAAGTGGATTAAGGCGTCTTGTACATACCAGTTGCGTGGCTCCTGGGAGTATGGGTTCGAGTCACTTCTGGGGTGTGAGTTTTCAGTTGCATATTGTCCTGGGGACCATTCAGGCTTGTTCGCATATATATATATATATATATATATATATATATATATATATATATATATATATATATATATATATATATATATATATATATATATAACCTAGAAGGGGTACCACCTCTGGTGCAAGTGTAGGGACCCATAGCCTCAGAGAAGTAGATAATGAGTATTCAGAGAAGATCTTGTGGATCCTCACTGAGCACTTTGATATTTTCTTCTCCTACCACCCCTATTCTTTTGGCATGTGTGTATACATATCTAACTTTATTTGAAAATGCCATTACACAAAAAAAGTTACAATATTGATTACATACAGGGTACAAGGCTGCTTATCACAAGTTGAATAACTCCTCCAGCTCCTCAGATGGTGGGCAGAAACCATGGATGCAGTGAGCATTTCCTCTCTGGATTGTCACACTAAGGCGCTGAAAAAGAAAACTGGCATCTCTAGGGTCTCTAGTTGTTTCGATTAGCTTAGACCCCAACTCCTTCAAAAAGCTAGCAGTACTTTTACCCCAGGCACCAAGTGTCTCTGAGGCAATGGTAACAAAATTGTAGTGGTGCTCAACGTCTCTGTATTTACGTGACATGGCCGCTTCCCGGTGATTGGCAGCTCCTCCTGCTTGTGTAGCACTTAAGTCAACATAATTGGTTTTGGCTAAAGTTGAAACGCAAGTGTAGTCCCACACCAACTGTCTCCCATTCTTCCAGGGGTTCACCGTGATTCCGTCTGGGCGACCGGCAGCCTCATCAGGGTTGCGGGACATTAGGTAACGAGGCTCTTTCTCTGCTGGACAACCGGCTGTGGTAATTCTTCTCTTAATAATGTCATTGACTTCACCGTGTCTTGCATGCCATCCTCTAGTCCTTTGGCAGAGAAGGCCATGCCGTCCGTACCTGTCAGCCTCTGCCTCGCCTCAAATACACCTGTATTCGGTGTGGATTGGGGCAGCGAGGCCGAGAGCCACGGCAATTCGGAGGGCCTGCAATGTGAGACGGGTGCCGGTTGCTGACATTGGGGTTGCTAATAGGAAATCACCTGCATGGGGAACTGCTACAGCTCTAAGTCGGGCAGTGTCATGTGGTGTTGTCGCAGCTTATAGCAAATTCGCTGCTTCTTGGTCGGCAATGGGGCGATCCCAGCTGGATTGCTTATGGGCTTCAGAAGGCAGTGGTTGGGTGCTGGTCCTGCGAGAGAGACCCATTTGGTTGTGCAGTCTGTGAAGCTGGGATCATGTACCCCTGCCTGTTGAACTAGGTGCTCAGGTAGGATTTCCTTCACCAAGTTGTCAGACCCCACTGAAGAGGACAGGAACGCTGGTACAGCAATTTGTGTTGCTGTGCGCACGCCAAGGGCCCCGAGTCTGACAGGAAGGGAGGCCTGTTTCCACTGTGAGTCGCTGAGGGAAAGATTAAGGGCTTTTTCTAGTGTTGATTTCAGCAAGCTGTCGTACTCTCTAATTTAATATTGTTGAAAAATGGCGAACATCTTAGAAAGTAGGTCAGCCTGGGGAGGGACAAGCATCTGGTCATGAGATAAAGTACATCATGAGCATCGATGTCTTCAATCCTCTCGTTCATCCTCTTCAGGTCAGTGATCTTCTTATCAAGGACCTCGTCGATGGCATTCCTTCCAAGAGGAGCACCTAGTAGTGTGCTGTCCTCAGGGTTGGCTATATAAATGTCAGACAAAACAACCTTTATTTGCTCTAGTATGTGCTGGTTGGTGGAGGTTTTTTCGCACTTGGAAGGGTTCAGGGTGAGGCCTAGGCTTGCTCCTTGCTCCTGAATTATTCTTATGTCGTCCAAGAGTGAGGCTGGGGAGCCGGCTAGAGTACCATCATCCAAAAACCAAATATTGAGCTCACTGGACAGGTTATCGGTGACTTCCTTGATGACTAGGCAAAAAAGAAAAGAGCAAGGTGGTCACCCTGTTGGACACCTTCATGTGATTCAATTTCATGTTCCCCAAAAAGCAGAGGTAGATTCTTGCTGTAGCATGAGTTTACAAACGGCTAGAGGGAAGGAAAAAGGCGATGAACCGCATCGAGTACTGCATCCCTTCTAACCAGATTGAAAGCATTTTTGAAGTCAAGCTTTATCAGGGCTTTTTCATCTGTAATGTTGGCAATGTAGGGTCTAGCTGCATGAGCCGCTGCCTCACACCCTTGGGGAATGCCAAACCCAAGCTGTTTTGGCTTCAGCATGTCAGCTGCTGCCTGACTAACTGCTCGAGCAGCAGCCTTAGCGACGAGACGCCGGAGTGAATTGCCCACAGCTATCGGTCTGATTCCTCCATTTTTTTCCCTCAGGGTACAGAGGGTAGCGCCAAAAAAGAGAAGGCGTATGGTCTCTGGTAGGTTGCAATCTAGAAATGTGTTGGCGAATCTAGTTAGTTCCACCAGGGCCCTTTGGGAGCCGGTCGGCCGAGCGGACAGCACGCTGGACTTGTGATCCTGTGGTCCCGGGTTCGATCCCAGGCGCCGGCGAGAAACAATGGGCAGAGTTTCTTTCACCCTATGCCCCTGTTACCTAGCAGTAAATAGGTACCTGGGTGTTAGTCAGCTGTCAAGGAGTGCTTCCTGGGGGTGGAGGCCTGGTCGAGGACCGGGCCGCGGGGACACTAAAGCCCCGAAATCATCTCAAGATATCTCAAGATAGGCCCTGTGCAATGTCTCCCAGTGCAGGGTTGAGCATTTGTTTGATGTGGTTGGGTCTTAGTCCTGTAAACCCACCTGCTGATCCTAGTGGGAAGGATAAAGCTGCTTTATGCACCATGGATTCGAGCACACACAGGGGTTCTGCTCTGGTGACACCAACTAGAGGAACACTGTCGTCACGAGGAGCTCTGGGTGGGTGTTTTTCCCTCAGGGCTTGTGCTGTATGGGCATCCCTGGTGGCAACTGTGTCTTCACTGGTGATGATTCTGATTGCCCCTATTGTGATGCCTTCTTCAAATTTTCTTGCTGACTGTTGCTCTGATTTTGGATGCCTCGGTTCTGCTGTTGATACCTTTCCTACCGTGGGTGTTTTTGGCACGGGTGGGGAGGGGTGCCTGGTTGTCCTCTCTAGGAAAACTATTTATAACCATAATGACCGACGAAGCTAGTGATTTGTCTCTCCTTGCAGGGACAGCTAGGCATATGTTTCCAAACAGGAGAAGGTTGCGCCATGCTTGGATGGTTCCGGGGGAGTCATTGACCTGTTTCAAGAGGCTGGATAGTTTGGCTGTTGCCTGGGGCTGGGCAGCTTTGGGGATGTGCTGCCAGGTTCCAACCGATGTTGTTTTGATGGCTTCTAGTAGATTCTCAGTCGAAATGAAGCTGTTGGAGGGGTTTTCCTAGACTGCTGGAGAGGGGCCTTGATTGATACCCTCTTTGGGAGGGCGCCACATACCCGGACAATCGGTTCCGTTGTGAGCATGCTTGCGCACATCTCCGTTACGCTTGAGTCTCCAAACCTTGTCGCACATTTGGCATATGCCGTACCTGTCGTCGCTTGATGGGTTCTCTTGGCTGAGAAAAGCCTGGCTGTCAGTCATGACCTGCGACATCGGCGGGCACTGGGAGGGCGCTGGGTGGGCACTGGGCATGCACTGGTCGGGCGTTGGGCATGCGCTGGGCAGGCGCTGGGCGGACGTAGTGTGAGGGGGTGGACACATGGAGGTGGCGTTCGCGGTTGGGGTGGGGCAAGAGGGGTGACTCGGTAGTTGGGTGACGGTACACACTTGAGGGTAAGAAGGAAGGGGAGTGAGAGGGGTGACACTAACACGTTTGTATAATTTCGTGATATATCACTGTACAATATCATACACATGTAATCTGATTCACTGTGGACTCGATGCACTTAAAACATGATACCTGTTTCCCGAGAGCCGGGGAATCTACTTTTCAGGGATATTTTCATAAACATTTACACACTGGTCACCCCCTCGACTGACCGCACAACAACACCCCATTCCCCCACCCCACCACCATAACTGAGGAAGCCCCTCAGGGCGCCCTTGTTGGCCCTCACTGCAGTTCAGACGATTCCACACTGCCAATCCACTTGTTTGATTGTTTTTTAAATATATATATATATATATATATATATATATATATATATATATATATATATATATATATATATATATATATATAAACATATATATTGTTGGGGTTTACTCTACTCTCTCGGATGAGCAACACATATATTCAAGGTCACTCACCATAGACCTGCAGGTCTTCACTCTATCCTCGCGGCGCCACTGTACGCCAGGAGAGTATCCCAGTCAATCCCAACCAGCCTCTGATTGAGAAGGAGTGGGAACACAACTCGTTCACTTAACTGTTATGTGCCCGCCCCAATAATAGGGCTCTACTATTATTCACAAGGTCGCCAACTGGTGTTTTCCGGTGTCCAGTAACACGTCAGTGGATCTGTTGAGTTGTGGTAACTGTGGCAAGGACACTCTCAATAGATCAGAATATCAGGCAGGTATTTACTTCTATCACTCTCTGCTCTCAGGTATTATATAGCCACAAGATAAATGGAGGGGATGATATAAACACAGATGTATTTTGTATTTTACTTAAAACTCATTCGAAGATGTCACAAGGTCATATCAATAAACAATCAGCTGATCCAGGCGGGAGTCGTTCGTTCCCACGTATAATATACACTCGCTAAGTCGGCAACACTCCCCCTCTCGTCACTGTCAAAATCAGCTGGGCGCCTTTCCCCGAGCAAATGTTTATTGCTTGTTTCTCTGGCGTTACGCGCGCTGTTTCTTTAAGTTCTCAAAATCACTAGAAATCCGAACACTCGATATTTGCGACAATAGCACGTATTACTTCGCTACACTGTTCTCGGGCTCAAACAATCGTTTCTATAATAAATGCGACAATAATTCACTGTAATGGTGTTTCACACTGCCCTTCATTTAATGATAACTTATGAAGTATTTAACACTGGAGTTCTCAGTATTTCCTTTCGTGGGCGATAACACAATTAATCACTGCACACACGAATGATTATTCAATGCACTAACATAGATAAATATAATATATATAGATAAATCAGACATCAATAAATGGTAATAAAATAGTTACTGGGCACATAGCCTAACTTCCAAATACTGGCATAATATTATATATATTTTCTCACTATATGATTCAATTAAAGTCTCATGAAAGACATTCTCAACACAGTAAATTCATCAATAATCCAGGTGCCTGTACACACCAATAATAAACATAAATATCGTAAGTACTCTTGATAGTACTACTCCGCACACTGGTGCCTTACTGTGACATAGGTGAGCCTTGCTCACGACATACAAATCCTCAGGCTAGATAATATAGCCGAATACTATAGCTGACTAAAGGGGAATGGGGAGGGAAACTAGAACCACCTACTTCCACCTATCCTCCGATGAGAGTTGAGTTGTAGCTCCTGGTCCTGGCTCCTGCCTTGTGTCGGGAACGCCCCCACACACACACGTTGTCGTGTCCTCCAGGAACTCAATCAATGTCCCACCGTAAGCGCGTCATCTCCGTGCCTTATCCCTGCAGGTCCGTGCTCCTCATCGACTTCTTGTAGGGTTGGAGTCGGTCTCCCGGCCGTCGACTTCTCCCAGCCATGGCTGCCCGCCTACTTCTCGGCTGCAGTCGTTCGGGTTCCCCAAATAGTCCTCTTCTTCCTCTGCTACCCAGTAGCTCGGTTCAGCCACTATGCCGTCACGAATGGGTGAACTGCCTCAGACGTCGCCTACGTCACTGCACAGACTTCACTTCTTCTTGCACAGTACCTGTCCTGGAGCACTTGTTGCTCGATATCCGTCGATTCCCTCTCTGGTTCAACACATGAACGAAGGAAGACCTCACAGAGTACTGGCAGACTTCAGGTGACGCATAAAAAAAAAAGGGAGCGGGAAACAACTGTCAAACTGACAGGACCAATCTTCGCACGTCCAACCTCCTTGACGTGTCGTGTCTGACTGCTGGCGCCAACGCGGCGCGCTGCCTGGACCCCCTTTCCTTCGTGACGTCACATTCGCCATGGGAGGTTTTCATTGGCTCCCAGTGCCCCATTGCTGTCGGTGACCAATCCGGTGTCCCTGACGTCACACAGTTTTGGCGGGGAAACAGGAGAGCCAGCGCCATCTTGGCTTCCTAAAGGGCCTAAACCACAGGCCAAAATATTATTGTCTCACAAATTTCTCGGCACTCCGAGAACACTCCACTCTCCCACATATACCAAATTGATGCCTGCGACGTAGAGAACGCTTGGGTAAAGTGGACATGACTTACTGCAGGCGTGGGAGAAATATAAGGGGGGGAACACCGTCACATACCCCTCCCCTTAAAATAAGAGTCATGTCTGGTTAGTGTATACGGGACAGGGCGTCTGCTACCACGTTGTCCTTCCCCTTGATGTGTTTAATGTCCAGCCGGTACTCTTGCAGTAACAACGCCCACCTCGTCAGACGCTGGTTGGAGTTCTTCATTTTGTACAAAAAGGTGAGAGGGTTGTGATCTGTGAACACCAGAACAGGTCTCGCCCCTTCTCCCACGTACACATCAAAGTGCTTCAGGGCCATAACTAGCGTCAATGCCTCTTTCTCAACGGTACTATAGGCCCGCTGGTATTTTACAAACTTCTTCGAGTAGAACGCTACTGGCCTATGTACTTCACTCCTTTCTTGAGCCAACATGGCCCCTATCCCAACGTCGCTGGCGTCTACGTACAGGATGAATCCGGCTGAGAAATCTGGGGATATTAATACCGGGGCCTCCGTCAACAATTTCTTGGTCTTTTTAAAAGACTCTTGGCAGGCCTCTCCCCATCTCCATCGTACATTCTTGGAGAGTAGCTCGGTCAGGGGATGCACTACCGTGGAGAAATTCCTGCAGAACCCACGATAGTACCCTATCATCCCGAGGTACCTCAGCAACTCTTTACGCGTTCTGGGCACGGGGTATTCCTTAATGGCTGATACTTTGTGATCAACAGGGGTGACTTCAACTTGGCCGATGACAAAACCAAGGTACTCTAAGTGAGCCTTCCCAAACTCGCTCTTGGCCAAATTTACAGTCAAGTTAGCCTCCTCTAGCCTTCTGAACAATTCCCTGAGTCTCTCCAGATGCGTCTTCCAATCGTCGGCGTACACGACGATGTCATCGATGTAAACTGTGCAGCCTGCGGCACCCCTTAACAGCTCATTCATCATGCGCTGGAAGCAGCTACCGCTGTTTTTCATTCCAAAGGGCAACACCTTGTATTGGTACAGCCCGTCAGGAGTTGCGAAAGCTGATATCTTCCTGGCCTCAGGAGTCAAAGAGATCTGGTAGTACCCCTTGAGCAGATCGACCTTGGATACGTACCTTGCACTGCCCACCTGGTCAATGCAATCGCTCACTCTTGGCATGGGGTGAGAATCTGCCACTGTGATGGAGTTCACCCTCCTGTAATCTGTACAAAAGCGGTAGGTTCCGTCGCTTTTCCGTCTGTCGTCGGAGATACTCCTCCTCCTTTCTCATCAGCTCTCGCTTCTCCGGGCTCACCCTATACGCGCTCTGCTTGATGGGCCTGGCGTCCCTCACCTCTACCTCGTGCGTCACACTCTTGTGTCGTCGGGGCACGTCGGTAAAGAGGGAGGCATTCTCCCTCAGTAGGTTCGTAAGGTCCGCGCTCTGTTGCCCTTCCAGATGTAGTAGCTTGTCCTTGATCTTCGCCAGACTCTCAGTGTTGATGAGACGGGTGCCGTCCGCCTTGGATCACTTACCTTCCTCCTCCGGGAGTTCTTGGTCCACCTGCACGCACAGAACCGTCTCCTGCTGGGGTTCTCGGGTCACCGTTCCGTCCTGCCCGGCGGCTCCTCCTTCCACAGTGAAGAAAGGTTTCAGGCGGTCCACGTGACACACCTGTTTCTTGAGGGGTCTATCCGGCTTCCCAAATTCATACGACACAGGACCCAACCGCCGCAGCACCTGGTATGGTCCCTCGAACCGCGACTCGGTCACCCTACCTTTACCCGGCAACAAAACCATCACCTGGGACCCGACCTGGAACTCCCTCTGCGTAGCTCTCTTGTCGTACCACTCCGACATCTTATGCTGCACCTCCTTCAGATGTTTCCCAGCTAGTTCCTTCGCTAGAGTGAGACGCTCTTTGAATTTTTGGACATACTCATTCACCGTCCCCACGGTCACTCCCGGTGTCCATTGTTCCCTCAACATGGACAGAGGACTTCGCACCTCGTGTCCATACACCAGCTGGAAAGGTGAGAAACCTAATGATTCTACCACCGCGTTACGTATGGCGAACAACGCGGGGTATTCAGCCTCATCCCACTCAGCCCCCTGTTCTGCGCAGAACACTCTCAGCACGGTCTTCAAGGTGGAATGAAATCTTTCGATCGCCCCTTGCGACTGCGGTCGGTAGGGCGACGACCGAATCTGAGTCACTCCCCAACCTGTCACCATCTTTCGGAACCACTTAGACTGGAATATACTTCCGCAGTCTGTCTGAATCTCTCTGGGCATCCCCACCCAAGAGAAAAATCGTTGTAGTTGGCCGGCTACTCCTTTCGACGTCAAACGTCGCATCGGGACGGCTTCTGGAAATCTGGTGGACGCACACATTATCGTCATCAGGTAGGTGTTCCCTCGCTTCGTCCTTGGCAAAGGACCCACCCCGTCGACTAACAGACGCTCGAATGCAGGCCCAAACGCCGGAACAGGGATCAATGGGGCCTTCGGTATCGCGGATTGGCTCTTCCCTGCCCTCTGGCACGGTAAGCACGTCTTACAATAGCGCCTCACTTTGGCGTCCATACCTGGCCAGTAGAAATAATCCCTGATCCTTCGCAGCGTCTTTGTCACCCTCAGGTGACCTGCAGAGTCCACGGAGTGCGATAAGTCCAACACGGCCGCTCTGCACTGGGCCGGCAACACTACCTGGTGCCTCATACTTAGAGACTCTTCTCCGGCCTCCATCCTCACAGGCCTCCACTGTCTCATCAGCATGCCGTCCTGTATGTACAAATGAGTAGCCTTCTCAGGACCAACACGTCCTCCTTTGGCCTCACGAATCAATTCGGGGAACTCCATCTGCTGCAATTCTCCAAGACGAGTGCGGTCTACCCCTAGAGAACTGGTGAGGGTCACCTGCAACTCACCATTCGGGCTGCCTTCGCCCTCCCCTCGTTCTCCGGGTCCTATGAAGAGGTAATCGATTCCCAGGCTGTCGGACGTCTCCTCAGCCCCATCAGATCCACGACCTCCTTGTTCTTCGCGCTGTCTCGGTATCACAGCACAAACTGGGAACGCCACCGGGGCGATTCCCTTCTCGTCCCCACAGGCGTTTAACACTCCGCCCGTCTCCTTGTATTGCTCTAGGCACTCTTCGCCTTTCACGAGATTCGGAAGGACATATCCTCCACATGCGTCATTTCCCAAAATGACCTGTGCCTCCATCTTGGGCATTGATGCACAGACCCCCACCACTAGGGTCTGGCAGCCATAATCAGAATTCAAAGTTACCTGGTGTAGGGGCATCCTCACTAGGCCTCCCACAGTGGTCACACTTGCCACCCCCACACTGGTACTCTCGTAACCCTCGGGGAACAGGGTTTCACTCACCAGGGTAAAATCGGCCCCAGTGTCTCTTAATATCTTCACCGGGATGGGGTCTGCATCCCCCATCCTTACGGTTCCCTGACACACGAATGGGTGAACTCTCTTCTCCCCACTCAGTACGGGTTCATCCCGCACCCTCTCGGCCATCTGATTCTCGAACCTCACTAAAGCAACGTTCCCCCGCTGCTTAGGGCGTCTGCATTCCCGCGCGACGTGTCCGATTATTCCGCAATTGTAACAGTGCACCCTTCTTCGGTGTATCTTCCTCGCGCCATTCATCGACTCCTTTGTCGCAGCAACAGCTCCTGAGCTCTCAGCCTGGTACTTCTATATCGGCTCCACAGCACCCTTCGATCCTTTGCTGTCCCAACTTGAGAGGTGGGACTTGGGAGAACTCGCTCCTGTCCTCCATCTATCCGTCCTCCTATAATTCCTACTGTTTCCAGAGTATACGGGTGGTCGGTGCTGTCCCTCTCGGTGTGGGCATAAGGCTTCTTCTAACATGTCGGCTCTGTCGGCTGCGGCCCTCAGGTCCTTTATGTCCGCCTCCTTTACTCTCACCCTGATCTCAGGAGAGAGCACGGACATAAACTTTTCCATAACCATTAGCCCCTTGACCTCTTCAACCGACCTCGCTCCTTCAGAGTCCAGCCACTTCAGGAACTTTCTCTCCATGTCCCTCGCCATCTCCGCATAAGATTTTCCTGGCGACCGGGTACATTCCCTAAACCTCTTCCTGAAACTTTCCGGCGTGAGCTTGAAAGAATGGAGCACAGCTCTTTTTACCACATCGTAGTTGGTGCATTCTTGGAAGTCGAGCATATTGTAGGCTTCACGAGCTTCACCTGTGAGCCTCCCTTGAACCAGCTCCGCCCACTCCGCCCTCGGCCACCTCTTCAAAGCAGCAACCCTTTCGAACTGGTCGAAGAAACCTTCGGGTTCATTTGGTACAAAGACCGGCAGATCTCGCTCCCTCACTCGGCGGTCTTCCTGTTGTGGCGGAGCAGGGGGAGCTATCCCTAGCTCAGCTCGCCTCAGCTCCACATCCTTGTTAGCTTCTATCTCCTGCTGTCTCATCCTAGCTTCTCGCTCATGCTCCTCTCGTCTTAGCTGTGCTTCTCGCTCCTCACGCTTCAGCTGTGCTTCTGCTTCTCGCTCTTCTTTGCGCTGCTGTGCTTCTTCTCTCCTCAGCTGCGCTTCTGCTTCTCGCTCTTCTTTGCGCTGCTGTGCTTCTCGCTCTTCTTTGCGCTGCTGTGCTTCTTCTCTCCTCAGCTGCGCTTCTGTTTCTCGCTCTTCTTTGCGCTGCTGTGCTTCTTCTCTCCTCAGCTGCACTTCTGCTTCTCGCTCCTCCCGCTTCAGTTGTGCTTCCAGCTGCAGCTTCATTATCTCCAGCTTAACGCTGTGCCTGCTGCCGCTGGATCCCCTGCTGCTTCCACCAATGCTCAGGTGTTCTCCCACACTAGAAGGTGTCTGTGGCCGTTCCTCCCCCAAAGCTTCGTCTCGTGCCCTGAGCTGTGCCATTATCTCCAGTCTTCTGTCTCCCACTCTGGGAGATCTCAACTTTATTCCAAAATGGTCTGCTATTGCCTGTAACTGTGCCTTGGTGCACTCCTCCAGCACCTGTTCATCTCTAGTGTCAATAAACTTTGTTACTTTATCATCCTCCATCTTGTGCTATGAGTGATAACCTGCACCTGATATCTAATACCACTGCCAACTACCACAACTGCAACCTTTACTTCGATCGTGATCCTGGCGAGGTCGCCAATGTTGGGGTTTCCTACTCTCGGTGAGCAACCGTATCAGTACTTAATCCTGGGAAGGTCGCCAATGTTGGGGTTTACTCTACTCTCTCGGATGAGCAACAGATATATTCAAGGTCACTCACCGTAGCCCTGCAGGTCTTCACTCTATCCTCGCGGCGCCACTGTACGCCAGGAGAGTATCCCAGTCAATCCCAACCGGCCTCTGATTGAGAAGGAGTGGGAACACAACTCATTCACTTAACTGTTATGTGCCCGCCCCAACAATAGGGCTCTACTATTAACCACAAGGTCGCTAACTGGTGTTTTCCGGTGTCCAGTAACACGTCAGTGGATCTGTTGAGTTGTGGTAACCGTGGCAAGGACACTCTCAATAGATCAGAATATCAGGCAGGTATTTACTTCTATCACTCTCTGCTCTCAGGTATTATATAGCCACAAGATAAATGGAGGGGATGATATAAACACAGATGTATTTTGTATTTTACTTAAAACTCATTCGAAGATGTCACAAGGTCATATCAATAAACAATCAGCTGATCCAGGCGGAAGTCGTTCGTTCTCACGTATAATATACACTCGCTAAGTCGGCAACACTCCCCCTCTCGTCACTGTCAAAATCAGCAGGGCGCTTTCCCCCGCGCAACTGTTTATTGCTTGTTTCTCTTGCGTCACGCTCGCTGTTTCTTTAAGTTCTCAAAATCACTAGAAATCCGAACACTCGATATTTGCGACAATAGCACGTATTACTTCGCTACACTGTTCTCGGGCTCAAACAATCGTTTCTATAATAAATGCGACAATAATTCACTGTAATGGTGTTTCACACTGCCCTTCATTTAATGATAACTTATGAAGTATTTAACACTGGAGTTCTCAGTATTTCCTTTCGTGGGCGATAACACAATTAATCACTGCACACACGAATGATTATTCAATGCACTAACATAGACATATATAATATATATAGATAAATCAGACATCAATAAATGGTAATAAAATAGTTACTGGGCACATAGCCTAACTTCCAAATACTGGCATAATATTATATATATTTTCTCACTATATGATTCAATTAAAGTCTCATGAAAGACATTCTCAACACAGTAAATTCATCAATAATCCGGGTGCCTGTACACACCAATAATAAACATAAATATCGTAAGTACTCTTGATAGTACTACTCCGCACACTGGTGCCTTACTGTGACATAGGTGAGCCTTGCTCACGACATACAAATCCTCAGGCTAGATAATATAGCCGAATACTATAGCTGACTAAAGGGGAATGGGGAGGGAAACTAGAACCACCTACTTCCACCTATCCTCCGATGAGAGTTGAGTTGTAGCTCCTGGTCCTGGCTCCTGCCTTGTGTCGGGAACGCCCCCACACACACACGTTGTCGTGTCCTCCAGGAACTCAATCAATGTCCCACCGTAAGCGCGTCGTCTCCGTGCCTTATCCCTGCAGGTCCGTGCTCCTCATCGACTTCTTGTAGGGTTGGAGTCGGTCTCCCGGCCGTCGACTTCTCCCAGCCATGGCTGCCCGCCTACTTCTCGGCTGCAGTCGTTCGGGTTCCCCAAATAGTCCTCTGCTTCCTCTGCTACCCAGTGGCTCGGTTCAGCCACTACGCCGTCACGAATGGGTGAACTGCCTCAGACGTCGCCTACGTCACTGCACAGACTTCACTTCTTCTTGCACAGTACCTGTCCTGGAGCACTTGTTGCTCAATATCCGTCGATTCCCTCTCTGGTTCAACACATGAACGAAGGAAGACCTCACAGAGTACTGGCAGACTTCAGGTGACGCATAAAAAAAAAAGGGAGCGGGAAACAACTGTCAAACTGACAGGACCAATCTTCGCACGTCCAACCTCCTTGACGTGTCGTGTCTGACTGCTGGCGCCAACGCGGCGCGCTGCCCGGACCCCCTTTCCTTCGTGACGTCACATTCGCCATGGGAGGTTTTCATTGGCTCCCAGTGCCCCATTGCTGTCGGTGACCAATCCGGTGTCCCTGACGTCACACAGTTTTGGCGGGGAAACAGGAGAGCCAGCGCCATCTTGGCTTCCTAAAGGGCCTAAACCACAGGCCAAAATATTATTGTCTCACAAATTTCTCGGCACTCCGAGAACACTCCACTCTCCCACAAATACCAAATTGATGCCTGCGACGTAGAGAACGCTTGGGTAAAGTAGACATGACTCTTACTGCAGGCGTGGGAGAAATATAAGGGGGGGAACACTGTCACAATATATATATCTATATATATATATATATATATATATATATATATATGACAATGTTTATTGTCACGTATATCACACGTATAATAAACACGTATATCACGTGTTTATTTTCGTGATATACACACACACATATATATATATATATATATATATATATATATATATATATATATATATATCCCCATTTACGTCACCTATCGCTGGGTTCATGTTTCGCTCAAAGACCGGCCCCCACCCCATACCCAAGACTTTCCAATCAATTTGACCCCAAAAAATTCTTAGGCTATTAAAATCAGCTTTTCGAAAATCTGGCACTTTAACAGAATTTTCTCCTACAGGTCTACTCCATTCTATGCTAAATCTGATTTCTTTGTGATCACTGTTCCCTAGCTCACTCCCTATTTCGATGTCTTTAATTTGTGTTTCCCTGTTAGTTAACACTAATTCTAAAATATTATTTTCGCGTTTTGGTTCCTTAATGTGTTGCGTAAGAAAGCAATCGTCAATTAATTCTAGAAAATCTTCTGCTTCACTATTCCCTGTTTTGTTCAACCAGTTTATTCCACTAAAATTAAAGTCACCCATGACGTAAATACTGTTAGATCTAGATGCCCTAGATATTTCATCCCATAGATGCTTTGCTTCCATTCTGTCTAAATTTGGTGGCCTATATATAACTCCTATTATAATATTATTTGCTTTTTCGTATAATTCTATCCAAATAGTTTCTGTGTGTGGCTCAGTTTTGATTCCCTCTTTGAGACTACATTTCAAATTGTCCCTAACATATATGGCTACTCCCCCTCCTCGTCTAATATAATTTCTAATCTGTGTGACATAGTTTAAATCCATTTATTTGATATTCAGCTAATAGTTCTCTATTTTCTACATTCATCCACGTTTCGGTAAGTGCAATAATATCTATTTTTTCTGTGCAGACAAGAGCATTTAATTCGTTAATTTTATTTCTTAGACTTCTACTGTTAGTGTAATATACCCTAAGTGAATTGTTATTTTGAGGCCCTTCTCTTTCCCTGATCATTTTGCCAATTCCTTTCTTCCACAAACATACTTTTTTATCTCCTTCCTCCAAATCAATTCCCATACCTCTATCTATTAACAGTTTAAACCCAAACAAACACCTCTAACCACTTCTTCCAACGAGTTCGCAACAGCAACAACCCCAGCTCTCGATAGATGCACCCCATCACGAGCATACATTTCATTTCTTCCATAGAAGTGTTCCCAGTTGCCTATGAAAGATATTGCATTTGATTTGCAATATCTTTCCAGCCGGCAATTGACACCAAGTGCCCTTGACATCCATTCATTTCCCACTCCCTTTCTTGGAAGAATGCCACATATGATTAGGATTACTCCCTTGCTCCTAACTAATTCAACATCTGTCCTGAATCTCTGTATTAGTTCCTCACTTCTAACTCGTCCAACATCATTACCCCCTGCACTAATACAAATAATGGGTTTGTTTCCATTTCCCGTCATAATATCATTCATGTTTCCAACAATATCAACAATTCCAGCTCCCGGATAGCAAACCCTTAATCTGTTCCCCCTGTCTCTGGCACAAAACGTTCTGTCTAAATACCTCACCTGGGAATCTCCCACAACCAAAATTCGCTTCGATTCTCCCTTTTCCTTTCGATATATATATATATATATATATATATATATATATATATATATATATATATATATATATATATATATATATATATATATATATATATATATATATATATATATAAATATATATATATATATATATATATATATATATATATATATATATATATATATATATAAATAGGTTAGGTTCCTTTCGATATATATATATATATATATATATATATATATATATATATATATATATATATATATATATATATATATATATATATATATATATATATATATATGCGAACAAGCCTGAATGGTCCCAGGACAATATGCAACTGAAAACTCACACCCCAGAAGTGACTCGAACCCATTCTCCCAGAAGCAACGCAACTGGTATGTACAAGACGCCTTAATCCACTTGACCATCACGACCGGACAAAATGAGGTGATAGCCGAGGCTATTTGAACCACCCCACCGCCGGCTGGTCATGATGGTCAAGTGGATTAAGGCGTCTTGTACATACCAGTTGCGTTGCTTCTGGGAGTATGGGTTCGAGTCACTACTGGGGTGTGAGTTTTCAGTTGCATATTGTCCTGGGGACCATTCGGGCTTGTTCGCATTTGTGTTCCTCACGTGTGCCCCAAAGAATGAGGTGATTTGGAAAATGCTATGCCCAAGATTACTATCCGAGTGCCGGCGGTGGGGTGGTTCAAATAGCCTCGGCTATCACCGAGGCCGTTATTGACTAGGACCTGCCTTACCCTAGTCAATAACGGCTTCTCCAATGGTTTCGTCGAAGACATCATAAGAAGGAAAGTGAAAAGCCATGCAACCTCTGAAGAGACAACTAACACAACACCTATACCCCCTATTAGACTATATTACAGGAACTTCTTTTCCACAGCTCATAAAACGGAGGAAAGGGTCCTGAAAGATATTGTTAATAGAAACGTTATCCCTACAGACAAAAATCAGAGGATACAACTGACGATTTACTATAAAACCAGAAAAACGGCCAGCCTACTCATGAGAAACTCTCCCGACACAAAACAGGACGCTTTAAAAGAGACTAACGTCGTCTATGCCTTCAAATGCCCTCTTGGGGACTGTAAGCTCCAAAAAACCCAGTATATAGGCAAGACAACAACATCTCTTTCTAGGCGTTTAACGATGCATAAGCAACAGGGCTCCATTAAGGAACATATAATCTCTTCCCACAACCAAACCATCGCCAGAGAAATCCTAGTAAACAACACAGAAATCATTGATAGATACAGCGACAGCAGGCGGCTTGACGTTTGCGAGGCACTACACATCAAGAAGTCAACACCAGCAATCAACAGCCAATTATTGCACAACTATATTCTACCCACCTCAAGACTCCGCTCCAATATAGAAGCATCAAGAAATATGGACCAATAGGCTTTCTACAAACACTTCTATTCAATATCCATTGTTTCGTGTTCTGTCTTGTGTTGATGAAATTAATACCCTATTAATACTCTTGTTCTGTCTTGTGTTGATGAAATTAATACCCTATTAATACCACATCTTGTTCTGTCTTGTGTTAATGCCACATCACCCCTTCCACCTCACTCAAATGTAGATATAAAATCGGAGATGCGTAAGTTCTATTCAGTTGTGTATTTGTGAACTAAAGTCTTTGAAAATGTAATAAGTTTTACGAAACGCGCTCGTGTCGCGTCAGACTAGAAATAAAAATGAATTTTGGAGAATTGATTTTTGATTTACCTCCAACAGTGAAAAGAAATGTACGAAAGATTGAGAAAATTCGTGTTAGAATTATTAATCTTACTTTTTCGGTCATATTTAATAATATATGTCTACAGGAAAGACTGCTACCAAAATATACTAATATGTATATATATATAGGTTAGGTAGCCGAAAAAGTTAGGTTAGGTTAGGTTAGGTAGGTTAGGTATTTGAAAAACAATTAATTCATGAAAACTTGGCTTATTAGGCAAATCGGGCCTTGCATAGTAGGCCGAGAAGTGCATTCTGGCTACTAGGTACGACATATATATATATATATATATATATATATATATATATATATATATATATATATATATATATATATATATATATATATATATATATATATATATATATAAATATATATATTATTAAATATGACCGAAAAAGTAAGATTAATAATTCTAACACGAATTTTCTCAATCCATAACCAAACCATCGCCAGAGAAATCCTAGTAAACAACACAGAAATCATCGATAGATACAGCGATAGCAGGCGGCTTGACGTTTGCGAGGCACTACACATCAAGAAGTCAACACCAGCAATCAACAGCCAATTATTGCACAACTATATTCTACCCACCTCAAGACTCCGCTCCAATATAGAAGCATCAAGAAATATGGACCAATAGGCTTTCTACAAACACTTCTATTCAATACCCATTGTTTCTGTTCTGTCTTGTGTTGATACTTTTAATACCCTATTAATATCCCCTCTTGTTCTGTCTTGTGTTAATGCCACATCACCCCTCCCACCTCACTCAAATGTAGATATAAAATCAGAGATACATAAGTTCTAATCAGTTGTGTATTTGTGAAGTCTTTGAAAATGTAATAAGTTTTACGAAACGCGCCCGTGTCGCGTCAGACTAGAAATAAAAATGAATTTTGGAGAAGTGATTTTTGATTTACTTCCAACAGTGAAGCGTAATGTACGAAAGATTGAGAAAATTCGTGTTAGAATTATTAATCTTACTTTTTCGGTCATATTTAATAATATATGTCTACAGGAAAGACTGCTACCAAAATATACAAATATATATATATATATATATATATATATATATATATATATATATATATATATATATATATATATATATTTGTATATTTTGGTAGCAGTCTTTCCAGGTAGCAGGTAGCAATATATATATATATATATATATTGTTACGATAATCTCCTTCAAGAGAGATTTGGCCTGCTCTTTCTTATCGTCATGTTACTTCAGTACATCTAGAACATCTAGATACTACAAGCAAGTGTAGTACGTATTGAGTAAAATATGTTTCTGCCAAGCGCATATGTATCAGACACTCGCTCTCCACCTTCTTCGATCACCAAACCACCACTTCCAGCCAGTACACTTCTGATTGGTGAATCGACATCTGCACGTCTGCACCTCTGCACTTCAGCGCCATCTACATAGCTGATGACTGAGCATGTACAAGCCATTGGATTTAGAATATTCTGTGCTCTCAAAGTTGATACAACCATCTGATATACGCTCTGTTTATTAGTGGATGTTCTCAGCCAGCTCTTTATTCTCAGCACCTGTTAATTCATGTCTTGTCTTTATTTATTTTAGAGTAACGTCACCACTGTTTTATTTTATGTTATTTTTTGACTTTATAATCTTGTTTGTTTGCACTGTACATAGCCAATGGATTATCTTTGTTCATATTTGTTTTCAAGTTAAATTAAAGTTTCATTGTTCATACTATTTTTTTTGCGTGTTTTCCCTTATTTTACCACAGAAGGCAACAGCCAAGCAGTCAACTTTTTTTTTTGTAAATGTGATTGGCATTGACACCAGCCATTAGGAGGACTGGCGAACACCTAAACTTCTTTTTTTCCATCACATTTAATTGGGGCCTGTCCTAGGAGCCTCACTCAGGTACTAGTACTAGAACATCAATTTGTGGTAAGCGTACTTGGCTTTGATACAGTTGCTTTTTAATATTTTCCCAACTTTTAATATTTATATGGTGCTGTGTATTTTGTGCATTCCGAGGGTAACATATTGTGAGTGTTGGATAACTGTGGATTACGTGGTGACTGGAGGCCTCAGTCATTCTCTTAATTGGTCGTCCATCCCTCAGTGTTATTACTCGTGTATTCCACCTTTTTCGTCCCTAGGATATTTCTCAAATTCAGACAGATTATCATTTTGGTACCCTGGTACTTTAATTTGTCTTTGGGCCACGCACCCTATCTTCTGCATTCCGACCAAAGAAGGATACAGAGGGCCATAGTTCCTCTAGCACTGACTATGCTGTTGAGTTGGGACCTCAACAGCAGTTCTCGTCACCAGTTGACACTCGCACCCCTAGAAGTCGGTCAGAGATGATGATATTTATTCAGGTAGGAATTAGCTTTCTTTTTTCAGAGCACAAAGAACGCTAATTCTGTAAGTATCATATAATTAAGTAGGAAACCCCTTGCTTCTGTTCTATAGAGACCCGGCAAGGTATCCCTACATTCTTGGACTACCCTTTCACTTTTGAAACAATTAAAGTTTCAGTTGTTTTAGAAACTATCGGTTTAATTTATTTAGCAGGATTTTCTTGCCCTTATTCTCTTATATTGAGTACCGGGTACAAGATTTCCTGCGATTTTGATTGACTAATCATTTACCATCTAATATTAACGTTAATTGTTAACGATTAAATTTCCACAGGACAGTTACCAGTTACCACGTCATCCTGTTACTGGCACTTATAATATCACAGGTATATTCGTTGTACATTTCTTTGCTATCTCAACATGTTTCGTCTCCCAGCATTTCGTAGTGATCCAGCCAGTGAAGTAGGGAACTTAATTCGTGTCAAGAGGACCGAATTACAAACTCTAGCACACGAGTATCAACTAGATGTTCCTCATGGAGCCAACAAAAGTGACTTGCACAATATTATCTTGGACCACCTCTTAGATGAAGGAATTATAGACTCTGATGCTCACGAACTATTCTATTGCAGATCGACATGCTCTGGCAGCTATTAAATTAAAGCTCGAACTAGCGAAAGTAGAGCGTGAACAACAAAAAGAAGCTCTCCAGATAAAGAAAGAAGAGGCTGGCCTGAAGAAAGAAGAACAGGAACGTGAGGCTGCCTTGAAGAAAGAAGAACAGGAACGCGAGGCTGCCCTAAAGAAAGAAGAACGGGAATGAGAGGCTGCCCTAAAAAAAGAAGAACAGGAACTGGAGGTTGCCATACAATGTGAGTGTGTGGTGGTACAGCTTGAAACAAAAAACGTGACCTGGAGATACAACGTGAGCACGATAAACAGCAAGCTGAGAGTGTTTTAGAATATCGTCGACAAGAACTCACCTTAGAAACTACATACCACAAGCTACAAGCTTGTGGTATGTAGCTACAGCTAGTCTACAAGCTACAACAAGCTACAGCTAGTCTCCCAGTAAGCTTCAATGTCTCCCAGGCAAGTAAGTTAATGCCACCATTCGTTGAAACAGAGATAGATGTGTTTTTTACTACTTTTGAGGCCCTAGCTAATAAACTTAGCTGGCCTGAAGATCAATGGTCTACCCTTCTCAGAGTGCATCTCACAAGTAGAGCTGCGATTACTCTCAGTACCTTAGCATCTGAGAATGACTACTAGACCCTGAAGCAAGCAGTTTTAGACGCCTACCTTCTCTCCACCGAAAGCTACTGACGAAAATTCCGTGATTATCTAAAGGCAAGTACCATCACCTTTTTAGACTTTGCCAATATTAAGAAAAGATATTTCATGAAATGGCTGGAAGCAGCACATGTCTCTACATTTTCAGAACTCGTCAACCTCATTCTAGTCGAGGAATTCTTTAGACGTGCTCCCCTTTCCATCCGTTTATATTTAGCAGGCAAAGAAGAAACCGACTACATCAGATGTGCGAAGTCGGCTGACACCTACAGTCTTATACATCGGCTAACACCTGACTCACCTTCCAGTAAGAAGTCTTGGTCTAGTTATGGCAAAGTGAGTACCGATCAGGTGAGCTCTCAATTGTATTGTAAGTATTGCAAGCTCTATGGACATACCATAGATAAATGTGGGAAAGCCCAATACAAAGGCTATAGTGAAACTCCTAAATCCAAACCGACTCCTCCTAAGTCCGGTAAGCTTGTGATGAATGTTGGTGTTCCTATTAATGATCTTTCTCTCTTCAGCAAACACTTGTATCCTGGAACTGTCTCTGCCAACAGCACAGATTCGTAGGAACGCTTCAAATTGAAGATCTTGAGGGACACAGCGGCTCTTCAGTCAATAATATTGAAATCGGCTGGGCCTGACATCACCTACACCGGGGAAACCGTCATTATCACTGACCTCACTGCTACCACTCCGTATCCACTCGCCAGAGTCCACCTGGATTGTCCTTTTTTGACCAGTGAAGTCCAAGTCGCCATCAGGGAAAAGCCTTTTCCCATGTCTGGAGTGCAACTTCTGGGCAATGACTTGGCCGAAGATCTGCAACCTTCCAACCTGATCATCATGGACAAACCCCAGGTATGTGACTCTGTAGTGGACAACCCCATCTTAAAGTATGTTCCAGCAGAGGTCCAAGAAAGTGATGAAGTCTCTCCTCAAGGTTTGGTGACCACCCGTGCGCAAGCTGCACGCCCTCAACCAGCTGACTCTACTGCTACCGCTGTCCCTCAAGACCATCAGAATCTACCACCAAATCATACTATGTTGGAGTTCCGTAAGATTCAGAGGGAGGATCCTTCATTAACACCATTATTCTTCCAGGCTGAGACTCAACCTGACAGTATCCCTGGGTTCTTCCTAGAGAATCAATTGCTCTACCGAAGGTACAGACCCAGTAAGCTGACGGAGGATGACGATTGGACTAATATAGACCAACTAGTAGTTCCCACCAGCCTACGGCCCGATATTCAACACCTGGCCCATGGAGCGCTTTCTCACTATGGTTTTAATAAAACCTATCACGGAATCAGACAAGACTACTACTGGCCAGGTATGGTTGAAGATGTCAAAAGTTACGTACAACAGTGTCATACATGTCAGATGGCAGGGAAACCTAACATCCCGATTCCCAAGGCTCCTTTAATTCCTATCCCGGTGCCTGCAGAACCTCTCCACAAACTCATCATAGACTGTTTTGGTCCATTACCCCGGACCAGTTCTGGCAACGCTTATATACTAACCATCCTGTGTCCAACCACCAGATTCCCCATAGCAGTTCCTGTAAAGAACATTACGGCTACTACGGTGGTGAAACAAATATTGAAGATCTTTACCCAATACTGATTTCCTCGGGAGATTCAAAGTGACTGTGGCACCAACTTCACCAGTGATCTCTTCAAAAAGACACTGGAAGAATTCATCATCACTCAGGTATTGTCCAGCCCCTATCATCCTGCTTCACAGGGTTCTCTTGAACGTAGTCACCAAACGATAAATGCACTCCTAAAGAAATTTTGCAATGAAACCATCCTCGGTTTCACTCTCTCCACAAACAAGACGAAGGCATACTCCCATCACAAGCGGAGAGCAAATGAAGAACTGCAAATTAATGGTGTAACACTTGAATGGGTTGACCACTATCGGTACCTTGGCGTCACTGTCGGCTCTAACAAGGGAAAGAAAGAGGAGCTCAATCAACTCATAAGAACATGCAAAAGTCGACTCAGGGCACTGAAAGCTATGACCTGGAATGGACATGGAGCCTCTATTGCCGTGCATAAAATGATGTACACAGCCTATGTGCGCTCCGTCATAGACTATGCCACACCAGTTCTGTGCACCTACTCCCAAAGCGATATGAAAAGGCTTGAAAGCATTCAAAATGAAGCCATGACAATCATTCTTGGAGTCCCAAGAACTGCCAAAACGTCTAATCTATGAGAGGAATTGTCCCTTCCCAGTGTTAAAAGCAGAATTCAGGAGCTGAATGTTAAGCTTGCAATTAGGATAGCCAGAGATCCCCATTACAATGAAATTGCCAAGAAAAAACTGAGCTCTGTGCTACTTTCAGGGGGAAACAGGAGAAGCAAAAAATGGCATCACAGAGCAGTCTGCTACCTTGAAGAGCTTCACCTGCTTGAGCAAGCCCGTGAGCTCCTGCCTGTAGAGAGGTTACCTCCCTGGGAGGATGACTCATGCAAGATCATCATCAATGAAATGGCAATGAAAAAATCCAACATGATACCACAATAAATGAGGCACAAGTATCTCGAGGAAATTTATAAAGAAGCCAGAGATGAACTAGATCAAATCTACACTGACGGGTCATCTAATCCTATCAATGGCAGGGCTGGTGCGGCATACACGGTAATCAAGGATAATACTTTCCAACGCAGAAATGAAGAAAAAGCACGTATTGATAACTATGCCTCTTCAACGCAAGCAGAGCTAACTGCCATTGTTATGGCGTTAAGGTTTCTTGAACGGAACACTAATGGTGCAGTGATTTGCACCGATTCAAAAGCAGCACTTCAAAGCCTAAGTAAAAATCAGGCAGAAAATCTTGCAATAGTCGCTGAAATTAAGAGACCTGTGAGAGTACTTACCAATCAGGGAAGAGTCATCAAGTTTCTGTGGATCCCCTCCCATGTTGGAATATGTGGGAATGAACGAGCAGATGTGCTGGCTGCTGAAGGAGACCATATTGAATACTTCATACCCAAGACTCAACTACAAATTAGAGGTATTATCAGGCAACATCACCGTGACAAGGTAACTGAGGAAAGGAGGATAGAAGCACAAACCAGTGAATCTGTACGATGGTACAACATGGTTGCAGCTGGCAATCCCAATCATTATGGCCGAAGAGGAGGACGACGAGGGAGAGAATCAGTAATAGCGAGAATCCGTCTTGGATACAAATATCCATGGAGATTTGGAATGGAAACAACAGTTGATCAGCGAAGTTGCAGAATCTGTGGTGAGAGTGATGGACACCGCCTTGACCACTATCTACGTGAATGTGAACACCTGAGAGACATCAGAAATATGTGTAGGATAATAAACCCCACATTGTTTGAGTTAGGAAAACACTATTTGTCAAATATTGATACTGTTCTTAAAAGATTTCCCCATTTTGCACCCGCAAGATAACGTAAGCTTTTAAGGGTTGATAAATGTTAATCTTCTTGTTTGAGGAGCTGTTCACTTGAGACAGTTAAGCAAGTCCCAGCTGTGTCTGGGTACAAGTGACAGGATGAACAACCCAGCGGGTTTTCTTCCTATTGGGGAGTGTTGTACATTCTGCTATGGCGGTATGTTCACTCACAAGATGAATGGCGCTGCCCAATAAACTCGCCCCTCGGGGCAAAATTTAAAAAAAACATGAAAGATTGGGATAAACAACTTGACATCATCATGTGCATTTTCAAAAGTCTTCCAAATGAGTCTCTAGGAGTATCTCCTTTTATGAGATGCTCTACGGACGTAAGTGCCGTACTCCTCTTAAAGCTTTTAGAGACTCTCTATGTAATACCACCTTCAGTGACCCCCAGAATGTGTCCCAGTTTCTTCAAAACTTAAAACACATTCTAGAGAGAGTACGTAAATTTGCTAATGACAATTTATTGAAAGCTCAAAATAGGATGAAGACTCATTTTGACCAATGCAGCAAAATCAGGAAATTTAAAACAAGAGACTTCGTGTTGGCATATTTTCCGATCCCAGGTTCTCCATTGCAAAATAAGTTTTCAGGACCCTACCTTCATCAAGAGGTGCAGAAACAACCACAACTACGTTCTTGAGACTCCAGATAGGTGGCGGAGGACCCAGTTGTGCCACCTCAATCTTCTAAAGGAGTATAAAGATATTCCCCCCACTGTGCTAATATCACTCTCCACTTTCAAAGATCCATACCTCCACAGTGAGACCTTCCCTGCTTCTCCTCCGAAAAGCACTGACTCTGAGTCAGTGTGTTCCAACTCGAAAATCTTTAATGATCTTCCTAAAAATTTACAGGACTGTAATAGTGCTCCTCTGCTTTGTTCTGATCACATTCTCGCCTCTCCAGATATTATGAAGCCCTTCATCATCAATGTCGACGTCAGTGGTACCGGCATCGGGGGCGTCCTAATGCAACAACGAGGCGAGAAGGTTCTTCCTGTCAGCTACTACAGCTACAAGTTGAAGCCCCATCAAAAGAACTACAGCACTATAGAAAAGGAACTCCTCTCCATCGTCCTGAATCTGCAACATTTCGAACCTTACCTACAGGGAAGTCGGTCTATTACCATCTACTCGGACCACAATCCCCTAAGGTTCCTACAACAGGCTCAATTCAGCAATCAACGTCTTCTACGAGTGGGCTCTGCACTTGCAGAATTTTAATCTGGAGATCTTCTACATCAAAGGTTCGGACAACATCATAGCTGACGCCCTCTCCAGACTCTGCGAGGTAGAGACAGCTACTCCTACCTCAACACCAGCCACTGAAGTAACTTAACCCGTAAGAGCAGGCTTCGAGGGAGAGCTGTTACGATAATCTCCTTCAAGAGAGATTTGGCCTGCTCTTTCCTATCGTCATGTTACTTCAGTACATCTACAACATCTAGATACTACAAGCAAGTGTAGTACGTATTGAGTAAAATACGTTTCTGCCAAGCGCATACGTATCAGACACTCGCTCTCCACCTTCTTCGAACACCAAACCACAACTTCCAGCCAGCATGCTTCTGATTGGTGAATCGACGTCTGCACCTCTGCACTTCAGCGCCATCGACATAGCCGATGACTGAGCATGTACAAGCCATTGGATTTAGAATATCCTGTGCTCTCAAAGCTGATACAACCATCTGATATATGCTCTATTTATTAGTGGATGTTCTCAGCCAGCACTTTATTCTCAGCACCTGTTAATTCATTTCTTGCCTTTATTCATTTTAGAGTAATGTCACCACTGTTTTATTTTATGTTATTTTTTGACTTTATAATCTTGTTTGTTTGCACTGTACATAGCCAAGGGATTGTCGTTGTTCATATTTGTTTTCAAGTTAAATTAAAGTTTCATTGTTCATTCCATTTGTTTTGCGTGTTTTCCCTCACTTTACCACAGAAGGCAACAGCCAAGCAGTCAATTTTTTTTTTGTGAATGTGATTGGCATTGACACCAGCCATTAGGAGGACTGCCGAACACCTACACTTCTTTTTTTCCATTCTTGCAGGTTGCCTTAATAACGTCTATTCAACAAGGGGGAAGGGAAGAGCAGATTACTTGGTTACAAAATTATGATGTCCAGTGGTTTGTAGCTCCTATGTGTAGCTAGCTCACTGTAGTTCCATCACCACTTGCTTGGCTGCTCCTTGGCTCACACATCCGCCCAGGCGGGCGTTGACACATTTTGACGCATTTTGTTTCACAATCTACCTCAATTCACCCCTTTACACCCAAATATCACGCAAGATTATGTATCACACAAGATTGGTGGTGCGGGCAAGGCAGAGAGCAGCAGCACACCAGCGGGAGGGGCTTCCCTCCTGGTGGTGCAGGCAAGGTAAAGGGCACCAGGACCAACCTGTCGTCTTAAAAATAATGTTGCTTTTGGACGTTTGCCCGTATGGCCGAAAGTGGACGAAATTTGAAAATGAAAAAATAATGAAAATAAATTTGGGATTTTTTTTCAACAACTGTAAGTTAAGGGTCCTCTGGTATTTTAGATGGGCAGAAAATTCTCATAGTTTCAAATTCGTATGAAAAATGTTAATTGAAAGTTTCCTTTCCTAATCTTTCTGAGTAAGCCGGACGACTCTAAGAGAAAACGGGACAGTACGTCACTTTTGTGAGCCGATTTCAATTAAAATTACATCCACTTTTGGCCATAGTGCGCATACGAGCGAAAAGCGACGTTATTTTTAAGAGGACGGGTTGCCAGAACACAGGTGGAAGGGTCTTCCCTCCTGGTGGTGCGAGCAAGGCAGAGGGCAGCA
The DNA here is from genome assembly GCF_040958095.1 of Procambarus clarkii. Lineage (NCBI taxonomy): Eukaryota > Metazoa > Arthropoda > Malacostraca > Decapoda > Cambaridae > Procambarus > Procambarus clarkii. Next base: position 12,203,210 of record NC_091222.1, read on the forward strand.
GGACATCGGTGGGAGGGTCCTCCCTCCTGGTGGTGCGGACAAGGCAGAGGGCAACAGGACACCAGCAGGAGGGTCTTCCTTCCTGGTGGTGCAGCCAAGGTAGAGGGCCCCAGGACACCGGTGGGATTTTGATTGTTGTCGCCGGAGGCAGCTAATTTATTGTGCACCCCATACTCCTCCCGTGAGCGGTAGTGCAAAAAGCATTTCAGAGGGCATAAAAGGTCTTTGTCAGACGTCATCATAGATTAATACATAAACAATGTCATCCATGTTGACCAAACCACACGCTAGAAAGTGAAGGAACGACGACGTTTCGGTCCGTTGTGGACCATTCTCAAGTCGATTGTTGTCAAGTCAATCTCAAGTCGTCCGTTTCAGTCCTGGACGGACTGAAACGTCGTCGTCCCTTCACTTTCTAGTGTGTGGTTTGGTCAATATTTTTCAGCCACGTTATTGTGACGCCTCGCCTGCAATGTCATTCATCCTTCACAGCTTATAGTTACATGTCAGCTAGTTACAGAAAATGTTCCATTTCAAGAGCTATATATTTACAGTAGGTCGTTATACATTAATGGTAGGTCCTATCGCTAATGCATAATAGTTTGACCAATGGAGATATTACAAAATCAGAGGGGAGCTGCTATTTATTATTAATCTTCACAACACACTACTTGTTTCCCAATCTCATATGTCGTTTATCTACTGGAAGCGAAATATGGATACAGTGCAAGGATTTCAGGTATTTTTCCCTTGGTAATAAGATGCTTTGCCACATCATACAGCGTGAGCTTAGGTTTATCTCTAAAAGGCTCAATTATACTACAGTCCAAGATATAGTGTTTGAGTGTGTGTCCCTGTCTTTGTCCACACACTTTACACTTTGCTTTATCTAGATCCCTATACAAGCCGAACTGCCAGAGATACTTGGAGCCAAGTCTTATTCGAGCTGTGACAACATCTGTTAGTCTACTGACTTTGTTACTTGCTCCATACACATATTTTACTTCACACATTTCATTGTGATAAACAATGGACCTGCTAGTTCCAGTTTGCACTGTTCTATTTTCTTCAAATCCATCCAGGAGTTCTCGTCTAATGACATTTTTAAGTGACCTAATTGATAACTCAAGTTTCCGTTCAATACTGTCTATATTTCCTGTAGCCTTAGCAAGGGCGTCAACTTTGTCATGTTCCTGCAGGCCAATGTGAGAAGGGATCCACAATATTTTTATATTTACCCTCTTGCTAAGTATGCTTATATATCTACGTCTAGCTTCCGAGACAAGCACGTTATTATTTGATTGCAGACTGTTTGTTGCTAGTAGTGAGGAAAGGGAGTCGGAAATAATTAAGCTGTCTACTTCAAGGTTGTCAATAAAATTTCGAGTGCTACCAGTGTTGCTGCTACCAACTTAGCTTGCATTGTGAATGCCCAGTTACTAATTCTTATATTCCTTTGAATTGTGCTGACATCGGGCTGATGAGAAATAACAGCACTTCCTGCCCTCCCTGTAGCTGTATCGAGTGATCCATCAGTGTATATGGTCTGTGTTATGTTGTTTTCAGCTTGTATTTTGTGAATGTGTTCTATGGTGCTTAATTTACCTGCAAGCTGAGCATGAGGGTTGTTTGTGATTAGTTTCTTGGTGGGGTATGCAGGCGTCAGGATGTCAAAAGGAACTATCTGCCAGGGTGGAAGGAAGTGCGGTACTCTTTCATCTGTATATACATCGTGCAGTTCCATCATTTTAATATGAGTGACTGTTCTTTGCATCCCTTTAGACCCACTGATTCCATGTCTTATGTGTTCTAACAGTTCAACTGACACATTGTGTGTTTTTTTTATCACGCAGAAGCTTTAGTCTCATCATAAGATTATAGTGGGAGGGTCTTCCCGTCCGCTGGTGCGGGCCGCCAACACATGCACTGGACTATTTATAAAAAATTTCTTTGTTCATCGTTCACTCTGAGTTTAATATTGGGAGAGTGAGTAATCCTTCCTTGTCCTGTTAAAGTTTTGACTGTGGGTTATATATTAAAAGCTGCACCAGTGTTTAATTTTTGTTGTTTAAGTAACTGTTCTTAGTTTGTTCAATGATCGTCGAAAAATAATAGTACTGTATTTACATTATATTTATATATATATATATATGTTTAATTACATGTCATTGTGCAATGCAAATAATTTTATATTATTTGGTATTATTTTAATCTCATCTTTTTATAATGTTCTGTGTATTCCGCTCTATACTTTAATATTTTGTAATTTCTGTCTATGAAACTTTTGTGTTCAATGCATTATTCTTGCTCCCCTTTACATGTTCACTCGCCGCATTACATGTTTACTCATCACTCGCCCCATTACGTGTTCGTAATTTTATCTGCACCATTTATTTATTTATTTATTTGTATACGTGCAAGAATGTACATTAGGTTTGTGAGGGTACATAGCATTGTGTTTACATTCTTGTAAAGCCACTAGTACGCACAGCGTTTCAGGCAGGTCCTTAATCTAACAGATAATATTAAGAAGGTAAATTCTAGCAAAATTTATAAAATGTTAACAGATACATTGCAAGAAAAAAAATGAGAGATAAGTAGATATATAAAAGCACATCGATAGCATTGACAGCATGATTGGTAATTTGACAAACTTAATAGGCACAATAAAGCATATTGATAGCACATGTAAGATGACAGCATTGATCACAATGGTAAAGTTGTTTGGCTTAGGTACATAATTATTGGGGGATTGGGTATCACTAGATACAGGGCAAGTGTAAAGCACAAGGTAGGAAACTATGAAGATGAAATTAGGTACTTTTTGGTTTGGTTTTATAATGAGGCAAAAGTTGGACAGCTTTTCAACTGATTAGAGAGCGAGTTCCATAGACTAGGTCCCTTTATTTGCATCGAGTGTTTACACAGATTAAGTTTGACTGTGAGGATAACAAACAGATATTTATTTCTGGTGTGGTGATAACGGGTCCTATTACATCTGTCCAGGGAGAATTTTGGAACAGGGTTTGCATTTAAGAACAGGGTTTTGTAAATGTAGATGGAACAAGAGAATGTGCGGAATAAGTTTATGTTTAGCATGTTTAGGGATTTAAACAAGGGAGCTGAGTGTTGTCTGAAAGCAGAGTTTGTTATTGTTCTTTTAGCAGATTTTTGCTTGACGATGATGAACTTGAGGTAAGTTTGTAGTGGTTGAACCCCATGCACAGATACCATATTTAAGATAGGTATAGATTTGTGCATAATATAGTGAGAGGAGAGCAGTTAGGTACATAATATTTGATTTTGGAGAGTATACCAACTGTTTTAGAGACTCTCTTAGTTATGTGTTGTATGTGGGTGTTGAAGTTGAGTCTCTTGTCTAGGAAAAGGCCAAGAAACTTTCCATCATTTATATTACTGATGTTAATTAACATTGTCTATCTGAAGGTGAATTGCATTTGTTGGTTTGCTTCCAAATAAGTTGCAGTAGGTCTTTTCTATGTTTAGTGTGAGTTCGTTGATTGACATTAATAAGTGGAATTTTTTTTATTCATTATTCACAACATTATTTAATTTTGTGTTGATGTTTAATGGCATGTTAATGTATAATGTTGCTCCAGTCTTAACACTAAGACCATAACATGTCAATGTACCTTCACCATTATATGGTCCATTTGCCTCCGCCATTACAACGCAAAATGTGTTTGACATATATGGTTTCCAAATGTAATTAATAATTTAAATATTAAGTCGGGATCTATGCGACAACACGAGTCACTTGGTTTGGCCATTCTACTGTAGTGATCACTAAGACTAGTCTTAACACTAAGTCCATTCTTAACAGTAAGTCCAATCTTAACACTAAGTCCAGTCTTGAACATTAAGTCCAGTCCTAAACACTGAGTCCAGTCTTAACACTGAGTCCAGTCTTATCACTAAGACCAGTCTTAACACTAAGACCAGTCTAACACTAAGTCCAGTCTTAACACTAAGACCAGTCTTAACACTAACATCAGTCTGAACACTAAGACCAGTCTTAACACTAACATCAGTCTGAACACTAAGACCAGTCTTAACACTAAGACCAGTCTTAACACTAACATCAGTCTTAACACTAACACCAGTCTTAACACTAACACCAGTCTTAACACTAACACCAGTCTCAACACTAAGTCCAGTCTTACTTTTACATATTATTATGGTAAAACTTGTCTCTTGAAGTGATCGTGCAAAGTTCGATACCGGAGCACGGGGCTCTGCTATTTAAGTGCGAGCACGGGGCTCTGTTACTTAAGTGCGAGCACGGGGCTCTGTTACTTAAGTGCGAGCACGGGGCTCTGTTACTTAAGTGCGAGCACGGGGCTCTGTTACTTAAGTGCGAGCACGGGGCTCTGTTACTTAAGTGCGAGCATGGGCTCTGTTACTTAAGTGCGAGCACGGGGCTCTGTTACTTAGGTGCGAGCACGGGGCTCTGTTACTTAAGTGCGAGCACGGGGCAGTTACTTAAGTGCGAGCACGGGGCTCTGTTACTTAAGTGAGAGCACGGGATTCTGTTACTTAAGTGAGAGCACGGGGCTCTGTTACTTAAGTGCGAGCACGGGGCTCTGTTACATAAGTGAGAGCACGGGATTCTGTTATGTAAGTGACAGTGCGAGGTTTTGTTACTTAAGTGAAAGCACGGAGCTTGGGATCTTAAGTGAGAGAGACCTGGGTGTTGTTGCTTAAGTGATAACACCGCAACAGGTAACTTAAGGAGAGCATCGGAAATAATTACCTACAACGAGCATTATGAATGGTGAGTTAAGGGGAATACAGGAGGAAAGAAACTGGGAAACTTAGAGCGAGCACGAGAAAAATTTACTTAAGGGAAACACTGGGAATGGTCACTTAAGGGGAACACTGGAGATGATAACTTAAGGTGAACAATAGGAATGGTTATTTAAAGGGAACACTGGAGAGGTTCTAAGCGGAGATCTAAGTGGAACACTGAATGGTCACCTATGTGGAACACTGAGTGGTCACCTAAGAGGAAAACTGGGAATGGTTACTTAAAGGGAACACTAGGAATCGTCACTTAGGAGGAAAACTAGATATGGTCACCTAAAGGGAACACTAGGAATGGTTTGTCCGAAATTTCCGATACCCTAAATACGAACCCTTGCTACAATAAGATAAAATCCGTTGTGTTAAGACACTAATTTAACTAACCGTACTAATAATCTAATAATTTAGAGCTGAGAAGTTCTAGAACATGCAAAGGGATGATTGCGTCAGCCGCCACATGTTCGCAGTGAATATACTTCTGCCTTACACATGATAAAACTCCGTCTGCAATCTGCTTCATTCCCAATTGCCATCTTAGATTGAGTTTAATTAATAACTAGATCAAATTCTTTGATTTCCTCTTTATAGTAAAAGTAAACCTGATGTAAATAAATGTTTAATGGAGGAATAGGAGTATCATACTGAGAATTCTCTCTCAATATAACACTTCCTAGATTATTTAATTCTTAGCGGTAAACGATTAGAAACAGTATAAAACTGTTCAAAATAATTGAGGATAATGAAATCACTCATACATTAGCATCTACCCCTCTCTCATACATAAATAAGCATCGAAAAGAAGTGTTGTGACTAACAACTGTAAGAGAGGAGGTAGGACGCCATGCACCAGAGCAGTAGATGAGCACATGGCGCTCAGCTACTAAACCTCTCCACTTTACACCCCTTCCGCCCGTAATCTTCCCCCTATCTCACACTCTCTCTCCCCTCACCTTACCTTTTCCTGAACTTCTTCCTTAATGCCTCCGTTGCTGTCTGCAGCACATTTCGGGGGTAACTATATTCTCCCCAAGCTCTTGTCTAAAGCTTCCTGAATAATGTATTACATATGTCGCATTTCATTTAATTACTTCAAATTTTGAAGAATCATACATCATAATGTGACGGACGGACGTACCAAAACTCTCGCCTTTGACGCCATATTTGTGCTCATAAGAGAAGCGTGTCTCTTGGAGGTGCAAGTTGAGCAGCAGAGACATGTCTTGGAACGAATTACCACGCATGGGACTGCCGCACTCTCCAAACACGAGAGGACGTGTCCCGGTTGTATAAATTATTTTTCTTGTTTTGAGCTCTTAACATTAGAATTCCAATCGGGTTACGAGACATGATTAACCAAAAAAAACAGTAAGCCTCTCTCAAATTCATTAGGTATAATTTCCTATGTTATAATTGCAATGTGTATAGTAGGCCGTAGCAATTCGTATACTGTAAATTGTTGGCAGATCTACGATGGCGACGTGAGAAGGTACTACACCTGTTTCAACACGCGGGAGTACTGGACGCTGTAACCACGAGGTCTATGTTAATCCACGTTATCTACTCCCGTGTTCAGGCTGATCTAGGAAGGATTCGTCTTTCCAGCTAAGCCTCAAAGTTCTCACCATTAAGCCATAGTAGTGTAACCTACTAACGAATTCATTTAACAAAATTCATTTCAATATCAGTATTGTTTAGTATTATAAAGTCAACCCCCAATTTTGTGGAAGTGAAAACACTTGACAAGTAACTATATATTAATACAGCCTACTCATAGTCCATTTAATTATTAAATAACAATATTAAGACATGTTGAGAAATTCCCACACAAAATTTTTGATCGACTTCGAACCGGATAGCCAGTTCAATAAGTTTAAAACCGAATTATTAAAATAGCCAGATATTAGGCTATTGACATTTAAATTAAAATTTACTGCAGTAAGTTACCTGCCACATATAATAACCATAACTGTGTATATTCCTTATAACTGTGCTATTCATATATATATACAAAATTAAAACAATCCAAAAATATAGCACTAAAATCTTGCACATTATTATTATAATATTATTTGTACCAACCCACATAGGGTGGATTTCTTTGACTGGAATTATACTGATTAATATATAAATCTAGCCTAACACATTACTAGTGTCAACCTAATCAGGTAGGATTATTATTTGATTAGCACTGTACCAAGTAGAGTATGGCCTAGCTAACATTTAATATTGCGCAGACTCAAGCCATGATAGGAATTATTAATTACACGAATTGTGTTCACCATATTGCATTATTAATTTAATTACTGTGTTCACCTTTGAGTGCTACAAAGTACCACTACCCATCCGAAGGCGAACATGAAGGACTAACCCTAGGAACCTCCTGTAGGGGTACAGAATATCACTGAAATCTTGTATATAATTAATTTTTATTCTATAAGCTAACCTCTATGTGAGGTAGATTAATGTAGCCTAGTCTAGAAAAATTAAATACTAGGCAATTACCAAACAGTACTTGCACGCCACGTATATGAGCAAGTACAATAGCTGTCAATAATAGCCATATAAGCCTTGTAAGACTTAAACAAGTAGTCGCCATGTCTAACCTAGGGGTGGCAAAACATTCTCTAATAACGTTCCAAAATCACTTGATGAAAGTACTCGACCAATGTGAGAATTTGACATGAATGTCTCTAGTTGATCATAATTATTTGAAAATTAAATTACAAATTTCTGAACAAAGATTTGCTCACGTGAAAAGAATGAACAAGTACAGAAACAAGCTCCTTGCCAGTGATACTGAAACTGACGAGAAGGGGCGAATCATATCTGACCTGGCCGATTATGAAGAGAAAATTCATACTGGGTTGGAGAACTTTTGCAACATCCTTGAACCAAGGCAAGCACCCAGCTCTTCAGATGAAATGGATGAGCTGGATCAATATAAGGATACTCTTCTAATCTAGCTAGATCCCTACACTGGATCAATTATTGAAGTTAAAAATTCATTCTCTACAGCCTCATCAACACAGCTTCACCCAAAGTCACACTAACAGAAACTGAACAGTGTTCAGAAAATTTATCCATACATTCTATGGATTCTGAGAACTCAATACATGAGGCTATTGAACTATTATGCCTGCAAAGTGAACATAAGGGAATAACTGAAGCTGAAGCTAAACAAGAAATTTTAAACCAAAATAGTGGTAGCCCATATTTCCCAATCCAGCCTCGTAGAGGTAATGCTGACAATGATAGCACTAATCAAGCAATCCAGCTCCCTAGGAAAAAATTCTGACAAAGAGGCTATGGTATATCTTTTGCACCCGTTACTGGACTTAACACAGTCAGATTGAACAGTTGACTTTTAGCTTTTTAAAAGACTTTTAGTTTTTTTACAAGCCTTTAGCCTAAAACTTACTACTAAGATCATTCAGCAGTGAAGTGGATCAACCCACTGCTGAGTGGATGACTAAAATTGTCATCCAAAGAAAATTGTCCAACGAGTTGCTAAATGAGTTATACTCATATCAAAATAACACCATCTTGACAATGCAGGATGTTATTGAAGGTTTGCGTTCAGTCATGAATTAAAGATAAGCAAACCAGGCACTTAAAGCCCACACTAAATCTCCACAAACAGTGCCCACATCAAATTATATAACTGAACGTCCTAAAGTGACACAGTCATTAAGTAATACGGGTTTCCAACGACGTATGTAAGTCTTGAGCTTGGTGAACACGATGAACAACGACGTACGGAAGTCTTGAGCTTGGTGAACACGATGAACAACGAGTATTGAAGAACAAGTTTCCAGTGCGCTGCCTCAACATAACACCACGACTTCAGATATCACGAAACACCATTTCAAGAACTAAACTGACATTATTAGCGAGACCTCGAGTAATTATGTAAGACAGGAAACTGGTCACCTATACACAGGCATAAATAAGTAGCAGTAGGCATGTAACAGCGACATGGGAGGATATATGAATAGTGACCAAGTAGAGTAAGAAATAATCACAAAACAGGATTACATGGAAGGAGAAGATAAAGTTAATCACTAGATTCCAGAAAAAAATCTTCAAGTAATTGTAGGAAATATATGTACACTGAAATATGTGTTTCGGCTCACGGTGTATATGTACTTGGATTATATTTCCTTGATAATGTGTTGAAACACGAAAACGTTCTGAACTTTCTTATCATTTTCTAAGTGTATAGTTATACTTACGCATAACCGAATACCGTGTTTTTATAATTCTGCTTATATATATGTATATGTACATATGACAGTATCAGACCACCGAGGAAGAATTGAAACAGGAATTTCCTTAAGTACTTTCGTATTTTAATACATCTTCAGAAGGAGTGATTTACAAGTCAAGTATTGGACATATATAGGCAGGAGTGGTGGAGTGAGGTGAGTTACAATGACAAATGAATGGGAATTAGGTGGACACAAATATGAGCCGCATAAGAACTGTAGAAGGCCTACTGGCCCATACGATGCAGCACCTATTCATATCCACCAATAGGGCCACACATGGATAATAATAGCATAAGATAGTAAATATTTACAATGAATTAGTGAGACAAATGTGTATCAATGATCCTACTCAAATCGCCCTGTAATTGATCTATCAAAAATGGATCTAAGTTTTATAAACCACCGCTAATGTTCAAATTACTTTCTTTTGTAATCTGTATCAAAGCAGATTCAATTATGGTACTGTTATAAGTGAAGGAAATTCCTGTTTCAATTCTTCCTCCGTGGTCTGACACTCACATTTTTAATCCCGTGTTTATTTTTCGTGATTTACACACATATGTACATATATGTAAACAGTCACACATTAGCACTGAAAAGAGAATTCGGTCGAAAACTTGTCAAAGAATATATTCCCCTTTCATTTAAACCCAGAAAGACGGATAAACTTGATATACATACAACTACAATCATTTGTAATCAATTACAAAATATCATAAATATGATTATTACCTTACCACAACAGCCGTGTATGATCATGTCTTACCTCAAGTAAGAGCAAACTAGAAGGAAGAGCAGGTGTTGACGGCACGTGGTGCTGGACACGACTGAGAGAAGCGCTCACTGACTCAGGGTATTTATAGGAGAGCATCCCTCCCTCCCTGCCATTGTTTGGTGACGTCACGGATACACTATCCACACTCGACCCTTCACTGGATACAAGCATCATTAACTTGGGTACATTAGAGTTGTGATACAGTTTCACAACCATTAAAGGTCAAGCGTTGCTTTTCATAAATCCACATGAAAATGGTAATTATTATATATATACCCGGTATTGCTCGGGTGACAGAGACCACAGCGGCACTACACTCTGTCCTCATAACTGTCGTTACTCTTACTACACAACCACTGTCACTCACTATATCCATCTTCCCCACACATCACCGTAACCATCTTCTTCACCAGGACACTGAAGGGTGTTACAACCCTTGAGACTTAGTACGGTTCGTTTCCCACAGTGATCAATATATATTATATCGGCCTTGCCAACATGTGTCTAGGGGTAGAGAAACAACACTGCATAAATGGGAAAACAATGTATCTACGCTAAGGGTGACAAACAAAACAATTAAATGGTAAATATAATAGCCAGAAATATTCATTAGCATGCAATAATATAAATAAAATCCTTATTGAGCAATGAGCAATATCATCAGCACATGAATGATTAATTGGTATAATACACAATCATCTAACCAGAGAATTAACCGAGTATTTAGCTAAAATTAACAATAACCACGGACTTAATTTAAAACATGTCTCCTCTCGACCAAAACTGCCACGCCTCTGCCCAAATCCTGGCTTGCCAGGACGGCGTCCTACCACACATGTCAACTAAACATCCACATAAACTATTGTGGAAATTCTACTAACAAAATGTAGTACAAATATTTCAAATCATTATTAATCTTAAGAGTATTTAATAATATTACATTACTCAATATAATTTACTGGCAAACAATAATGAGAATTAATCAAGGTTGAACTATAAACACTCGCTTGACATCAAGTTCCCACACTGGCCACATCCAAATATGATCAACCGTCCACACGGAGAAATCAACATGAAAATACTTGCACAAAAACCTCATACAATATAATGCAACTCAGGCACACTACAGCATGTTACAATATATAACATACAAGAATCTAATATCATTCAACTGGATACTATACTAATTATAGAACAAGACAATAAAGTATATAAGCATCAAGAGTAATGTTAGAATCCTTGTAAGATTCGTAACATCTCTCCCGTCCCCTAAGAAAAAAATTAAATTAACTGAAGACTGATTTTATTTTTTTGACTGCATGAAATATAACATGAAAATACAACATGAAAATACTTCAACTAAAATCAAAGTACAAAGCAATGAAATTTCACACAGTAAACAAATTTACAAAATTTACATACTTCTTATAAATAAAGAACACTACATATTATGGCACTGCAACAGGAAATCCTCTGGATAAGGCATCAGCAATAACATTTTGCCTCTCAGGAAAATGACGAATTGCAATATTAAGTTCTTGCAGAATCAATGACCATCTAAGTATTCTCTGGTTTTTACACTTCATAGAGTTGATAAATGCCAATGGATTATGATCTGTATATACTACCACTTGATTTCCTGACAAATATGTCTCAAATTTCTTCACTGCCAATATTAAACAAAGTGCTTCTTTCTCAACTATAGAGAAATTAATTTGTGTCCTGTCAAACTTACGAGAGAAATAATAAACAGGATGTTCTAACTCATCTGGTCCTACTTGGAACAAAACAGCACCTGCTCCTAGATCCGAAGCGTCAATGTGCAGAATAAAAGGTTTGTCATGTTGTGGACTAGCTAGTGCAGGTGAAGTAGAGAGAATTCCTTTCAACTTCTGAAAAGAGTTCTGACACTCCTGCGTCCACTTAAATTTTACCTGTTTCCTTAGAAGATTTGTAATGGGTGCAGCAACAATGGAAACGTTTTTACAATATCTCCTATAATACGCACACATCCCAATAAATCTCTGCACAGACTTCTTATTTGTTAGGACTGGGTACTCCACAATTGCCTGGATCATGTCGTGCAATGGGACTAACCTTCCTTGTCCGACCTCATGTCCTAAATACACTATAGTTCCTTTAGCCCAACTACATTTCTTCATATTGACAGTCAAATTAGCATGTTGTAACACATTAAACAATTCTTTAAACTAGACATATGATCTACCCAATTCTTAATAAAATCACAATGTCATCCAAATATGCCCTACAATCTGGCACATCCTTCAACAAAGAATTCATTAATTTCTGAAAAGTGGCTGGAGCATTCCTTAATCCAAAAGGCATGACATTAAACTCGTAAGTTCCATCAGGAGTGATAAATGCTGTCACTTCCCTTGCAAAACTGTAAGAGGTATCTGGTGATATTCCTTAGATAAGTCCAATTTAGATACAAATTTAGCATGACCTATAGTATCTACACAGTCCTCCAATAAAGGTAAAGGATATACATCAACTACAGTTACCTGGTTGAGTTTTCTATAATCCACTACTAATCCCCACTTATCTTCTGGTTCTAGTACTAATAGACATGGTGAACTCCAGGAACTCTGGGTCTAATGAACCCATGTCGAAGAAGATAATCAACCTCCTCCTGGATGATACGACGTTTCTCGGGTGTCACTCGATAAGGGTGTAGCCGAATTGGAGTTACATTTGCCAGGTTAATGTCGTGAGTAATGAGAGAAATCTGAGTGGGGACCTCCCCAAACAGGCTGGAAGACATCTCCAAAAGGTCCTGGAACTCTGCTCTCTCTCCTTATCCTGCAAATGACACAACAATTCTTCCCCGGAACTGCTGGAATTAGACAAACAAGAATTACCATCTTCCTCTACAACACTCGACTCTTCAGGATTTACCTCCTCAGCAACACAACAAGCCACAATACTAGGCCCACAATAAGCCTTCAACCGGTTTACATGTACACTCATGGTCTGACGTTTCTGCTTGGGATGGCAAACTTTGTAAGTAACTTCCCCAAGACGTTTTACTACTTAATAAATAAATAAATAAATGTTTATTTAGGTAAGGTACATACATACAAGAGATTTTACAAAGTTTGTTGGATTAATAGATTGAGCTAGTACATACAATGCCTAAAGCCACTATTACGCAAAGTGTTTCGGGCAGGAAAAACATTAATGACTAAAGCTTAATACTAATGGGTATAAAGAATAAAATGTGTTGTGAACAAATAAAAATAGAGGTAAAAGAGGGGGGAACATGGCTGAAAAAGCAGCACAAATACAATTACAAATTATTACAGACAATTACATTCAAACAGCGTTGTTTTGAAAAAAAACCAGACATGGGTTGACAACAGAGGGGTAAGGTAGGTTACAGGGAATTTATTAGGTAGTGCTTTGTTTTTATCTTAAACTGGTTGAGAGAGGTACAGTCTTTAACATGGTTGGGAAGGTTATCCCTTGATTTGAAGAGCATTTCTAGTTTGATTAAGTCGTACTCTAGGAATATCAAAACTGTATTTATTTCTGGTGTGGTGCTCATGGGTTCTGTTACAACCTTCAATGAATCTTTTGAGGTCAGGATTGGCATTACAGTTCAGCGTTTTATATATGTATAATACACATGAGAGAATGTGCAGTGACTTAATATCTAACATATTCAGAGATTTGAGTAGGGGTACCGAGTGATGTCTGGGGCTAGAGTTGGATATTGTCCTAATAGCAGCTTTGTGTTGAGTAATTAGAGGACGTAAATATTTTGGGTAGTAGAACCCCAAGCACAAATACCATAGTTGAGATATGGATAGATGAGGGAGTAATAGAGAGTCACCAGGGCAGGGCGGGGTACATATATCTGATCTTAGAAAGAATGCCAACAGTTTTTGAAACTTTTTTTTTATATATTTAGAATGTGTCCCTGGAAATTCAGCTTGTGGTCGATGAGAACGCCAAGGAATCTGCCATCTAATTTGTTACAAATTTGGGTATTGTTTATTTTGAGATTTATTTGATTAGAGGATTTATTGCCAAACAGAATATTGAACGTTTTGTCAATGTTAAGGGTGAGTTTGTTGGCAGTTAGCCAAAGATGGACTTTCTTTAGCTCAGTATTTACTGTGGCATTTAGAGCAAGGGGGTCAGGACTGGAGTAAATGAAGGTTGTGTCGTCAGCAAATAGAATTGGTTTGAGGTGTTGGGAGGCATTTGGAAGATCATTAATGTAGATGAGAAAGAGGAGAGGGCCAAGTATTCTGCCCTGAGGAACACAAATGTTGATGGGTAGGGTGGGAGAAATTGTATTATTCACAGAAACATACTGGAGCCTGTCAGTAAGGTAAGATTTAACGTACTGCAGGGAGTGTCCTCTGACTCCATAATGATGTAATTTAAGAAGAAGGTTTTGGTGGTTGACAGTGTCAAAAGCCTTATGCAGGTCCACAAATAACCCAGCAGGGAACTCCTTTTTATCAAGAGCTGCGTGAATCAAGTTAATCATACTAATAAGTGCATCGTTAGTGCTTTTTTTGGGTCTGAAGCCATATTGACAAGAGCTTAGTATATTGTGTTTGGCTAGAAAAGAGTAAAGCTGCTTGTAGATTAGTTTTTCAAATATTTTTGACAAGTTAGGCAGGATTGATATAGGTCTGTAGTTGTTAACATCTGTGAGATCACCACATTTGTGGACAGGGGTTAGTCTTGCATTTTTTAAAATGTCTGGAAAGGTTTGGAGTTCAAGTGACTTGTTGAAGAGCAATGCAATAGCAGGGGCTAAAGATCTGGAGGCTTTTTTGTAAATTAAAGTTGGTATCTCCTCGAGGGCACTAGACTTGGTTTTAAGGGAAAGGATTATCTCATTGACATCAGTGGAATTAGTAGGCTTTAGGTACAGAGACTGTGGATAGTGACCTGTAAGATAGTCCTTAACATCAGTACTGGAAGATGGAATATCATTTGCAAGGGATGACCCAATGGAAGAGAAGAACCTATTGAACTCAATAGCAGAATCAGAGGCTGAAAGCTGAACAACGTTATTGGACAGGAGTGTTGGTTTGTTATTTAAAATCTTCTTTGATCCCAATATTTGTGAAATTGTGCTCCAAGTTTTTTTTAATGTTGCTCTTTATTTGGGTAAATTTATCTTCATAGTATTTAGTTTTGGCTCGTCTAATTATTTTAGATAGCAATAACGAGTAATTCTTTGAGAATTCTTTGGAGACGGTTCCTAACCTATACTTCTTCTCAAGGTCATGTTTTTTGTTAATGGATTTAAGTATTCCCTTTGTAAGCCAAGGATTGTTAAGCCTTTTGTTTGTGACTTGTTTTGTAAGCATAGGACAGTGGGTGTTATAAAGGCTAAGAGATGTTTGAAGAAAAGATTGCACTGCTAGGTTGATGTCCCCTATGTTACCTAACTCGGACTCCCAGTTGACATTATCAGCAGCAGTTATAAAATTGTTTATAGCAGTTTCATTGTGCAGCCTAAAGTTTAACTCCCTTGACTCAAGAGGTGGTTTGATAATGTTAGTTAAGAGAAATGTGGGGTAATAGTCTGTAGTGCTATCGGTGATTATACCTGAAGTAAGCGGAGAGGTTATGTTGGTCCAGATGTAATCTAGAGTCGTAGCAGTACTATCAGTGATTCTAGTTGGTCTATGATTAAGGGTATGAGGAAGCAGGAATTAATACAGTTGAGGAAGCTAACAGCAGTAGGGTGTTCTGGCTCGCAGAGGTCAATATTAAAGTCCCCTGCGATAATTAGATGGTTTTTGTTCAGTCTGTTATCTAGTATTAGATTTCTAAGGTTTGAATTGAATTCGGACACATCATTGTTAGGAATTCTATAGACTGCACCCACAGACAGGACAGACTCAGCACCCTTGACTCTGAAACTGGCGAAGATATACTACCCACAGCAGTATCTAGTTCTAATTATTTTTAAGCATGTTAGTTCTTGGTGGTAGTAAAGAGCAGTACCACCACCTCTCAATTTGACGACAGTTGTGAATTGCCGAGTAGTTAGGAATGTTAAAGAGTTGAGTAGTATCCTCTTTCAACCACGTTTCAGTAAGTATAATAAAAGAGAATTTGTTGTCAATAGTTTCAACCAAGGCACTAACATCATCAAAGTGTTTACCTAGGAATCTAACGATACGGTCCTGCAAATTTATGAGACATAGACGTACCCATACGAGGCTTCAAAACCATTACCAAATCTCCTGGCCCAAAAACTGTGAGTTTGGCCTTGAACCTCTGGTCATGTTTCTGCTTCATTACCTGTTGTTGTTCACTTAGATGTCGTAAGGACAACTCCCTCGTTCTGGACAGCTTGCTCTTTACATCCGTCAGGTAACGCTCACTCTACCTGGCTGTAACATCTCCTAACATTTTCTCATGTAACAATTTTAAAGGTCCTCTCACCTGATGTCCGAATACAAGCTCGAATGGAGAACAGCCTAGGGCACTGTGCAATCCATCTCTAGCCGCAAACAAAACAAATGGTAAATTATCATCCCAATGTCTGGGTGAATCTTTCCCAGTTGTCTTCAACATTTTCTTGAGAGTTTGGTGGAACCGCTCGATTCCCCCTTGACTCTAAGGATAGTAAGCACTGGAAAAATTGTGCTCTATACCAAATGAATTACAAAAATGTTTAAATATGGTGGAACAAAAATTACTCCCATTATCAGTTTGAATTATACGGGGCATTCCAAATAGTGAGAGAAATCGTTCCAACTGCCTTATAATGGTAGAAGCTCTAATGTTACGTAAAGCATACTCTTCAGAGAACCTGGTGGTCATACATAAATTTGTAAACATATACATATTTCCGGATTTGGTACGGGGTAAAGGGCCGACACAATCCAGTACCACATTTGTAAAAGGCTCCTCTGGCACTACAATAGGGTATAATGGTGCTCGTGGCACAGTCTGATTAGGCTTACCAACAGTTTGACACACAACACAATTGTGACAATATCTGACAACATCTTTTTTAAGTTTTGGCCAATAGAAAAGTTTACAGATCTTATGATACATACTGGTAATGCCTTGATGGCCTCCCATCAGGTCATCATGAGCAGCTTGCAATACCTGCTCCCTATACTCTGTTGGCACAACGAGCTGGGTTTTAGACTCACAATCATCTGATGAGGGAGTTCCTGATGGTCTCCATCTTCTCATCAGACATTGATCCTTGAAATAACAACCCGTACTCTCCTCCAAAGTATCAATGGAGTCGGCTGCTTCTGCATAACACTCAGCTAGACTGGGATCAGTACTCTGTAACTTACGCAAGGTCTGGAACTCTACAGCTGGAGCGAGCGGGCAAGGAACTGGTACCTGGGCCACATCTTCCAGACCATCTGGGTCAGAATAAATTAGGGCTTTGGCACAGGCCTCACTCTCGACATCCACGCGAGCTAAAAATGTATCCTCAAGGTCCACCTTCACCTCCCTGTCTGAAGGGGTCCTGGCCTCGAGAATATCCACCTTGGTAGTAGCAGGACTTACGACATTCTGCTTACCCATGGATCTGGTCACAACACAGGCTGGATAAATGACACCATCATCCACATCTGGTTGAGCCAGTACTGCATTAGGTTTAGTATACATAACAGGACAATCGGTCCCACTAACTTGACACTTGTCAAAATCATTACTTACAATGATATCAATCCCAGGAATGGGCAACTGCTCACTGACTGCTACAGTGCACCAACCTGGTGTAATAGAAGAATTCAGGTTAACCTTAATTAATGGTACACGCTGGACATGACCTCCAAGACCTTGCAATAACACTACCTCTCCAGTGTCTTCTGTGCTAACATCAGTAAGAACACGGCGAGAAATTAAGGACTGGGAAGCACCAGTGTCCTTTAACAACTGAACTGGCTTCCAGGTTCCACTAGTACATAATAGGGTTCCCGAATGTAGGTATGGATCAAAATTGCTCCAGGCATCCACTTGGGCATGACTGGAGCAACATTGACATTAATGATTTGCAAACCCCTACTCATAATCAGACCAGTTGGTCTCAACTCAAGGTGCAAAGCATAACAGGAATTTACCACATGACCTGTTCTCCTGCAATGCGTGCAATATCTGCCAGTGGTCGAAACAGCCGAACCAACTGCAGGCTTAATCACTACATTACTTGAGGTTGACAACCCTGTCTGTTGTGTCTCAGATTTAGGCTTTACAGGAGAAGGGTTAAGGGGAGAAGGTGAAGTAGCTGGTCGAGTCTGGAAAACATGATTTTTATGAGCATAATGATTAGTTTTAGCATTAAAATGATTAATTGGTGCTCTAAAAGGCACTTTAGTAAGTAGTTCATGCTCATTAGCTAGCTTGGCTAGTTTTATAAGATCAGTGGTGTTTTTATTTTCAGCCATAAACAAAGCTAATTTCTCTGGTAGACATCCCAATACTTCCTCAGTATACCAATACCTCTCTCAAATTATCAAACTCTGTAATATTAAGTGCTTTAATCCATCTGTCAAAGTGATTTAATTTTACTCGTACAAAGTCAGAAATAGTCTGGTCATGTGCTCTTTTTAAACTTCTGAATTTTATTCTATGTGCCTCTGGGATCTGCTGGTAAGCATTTAAAATACTTTCTTGAACAAATTTAAAATCGAAAGAATTCTCAGCAGGCAAAGATGCAAATACCTCTTGAGCTTTACCCTTAAATTGTCCTTGTAAAATGCTAACCCATTTAACAGGCCAGTTCATGCTGACGGCTAATTTCTTAAAATGCAAGAAAAATATTTCTGGATCTTCTTCATTAAACTTAGGTAATTCTACATTTTTACTGTACTTGGAAGAACTATTTGTTCTCTCTGGATTATTACTAGTGTTACCTTGCCCTGCTGCAATTCTCTGCTGTTCCAACCTGTTATTATTTTCAGCCATACTCTGCTGAATTTCTAATTGTTTAGTTTGTTGCTCTGCTAGTCGTAACTTAGCCTTCAACATCTGTTGCTTTTGCTCCAACTCAAGTTGTTTTTGCTGGTTCTGCAACTCCAACTTCTGCTTGTCTGCTTCCAGCGTAGCCATTTATAATTTAGTCTCCAACTCTAACTTTATGATTGCCACCTTGTCACTTGACTTCTTCTAACTCTCCTAAACACTCCTCGTCAAGTCTCTCCTCCTCCACCAAGTGTGTGGCAATAACTCTTAACACTTGAGCCTTCACCATTTTACTGGAAATTGCTAGGTTCAATTTATCAGCCAGCAATAACAAACCAGACTTCTTTAAGTCCTTAATTTTACCCAAATTTGGCTGTTCCACCAGCGCAACAACCTGATCCTCCATGGTTGCCTCAATTATCACAACTTAACACTTGAAACAACACTGAAAATTATGCTTGGCCCCTGGCACAAGCTGAACACTTACCTCAAATCGTGAAGTGTTGAGAAGTTTTCACAGCAACTCAGATGGAACAGATAATTTCACATGCTTGATTAGGTGTCACTAGATAATCACAGAGTACCAAGGAAGGCAATTGCTATTAATAATTAGCACTGTCAATTGTACAATCATTACAGGGAATTAAGGTTTAAGCTCCCGGACAGTGGCCCTCATTTGTTACAACCCTTGAGACTTAGTACGGTTCGTTTCCCACAGTGATCAATATATATTATATCGGCCTTGCCAACATGTGTCTAGGGGTAGAGAAACAACACTGCATAAATTGGAAAACAATGTATCTACGCTAAGGGTGACAAACAAAACAATTAAATGGTAAATATAATAGCCAGAAATATTCTTTAGCATGCAATAATATAAATAAAATCTTTATTGAGCAATGAGCAATATCACCAGTACATGAATGATTAATTGGTATAATACACAATCATCTAACCAGAGAATTAACCGAGTATTTAGCTAAAATTAACAATAACCACGGACTTAACTTAAAACATGTCTCCTCTCGACCAAAACTGCCACGCCTCTGCCCAAATCCCGGTTTGCCAGGGCGGCGTCCTACCACACATGTCAACTAAACATCCACATAAACTATTGTGGAAATACTACTAACAAAATGTAGTACTAATATTATAAATCATTATTAATCTTAAGAGTATTTAATAATATTACATTACTCAATATAATTTACTGGCAAACAATAATAAGAATTAATCAAGGTTGAACTATAAACACTCGCTTGACATTATGTTCCCACACTGGCCACATCCAAATATGGTCATCCCCCCACACGGAGAAATCAACAAGTAACATGAAAATACTTGCACAAAAACCTCATACAATATAATGCAACTCAGGCATACTACAGCATGCTACAATATATAACATACAAGAATCTAATATCATCCAACTGGATACTATGCTAATTATAGAACAAGACAATAAAGTATATAAGCATCAAGAGTAATGTTAGAATCCTAGTAAGATTCGTAACAAAGGGTACCCTAGCTACAGTTATCATCGTCATTAGCTTACCTTTCCTTCACCACCATCCCTCTCCATCTTCCCTCTCTTCTTCACAACCTTCCCTCTCCTTCACTCACAGTAATACCAATGGTCCTTATGTTGTTGGGTAATTGTTTTCCTCATGGGGATGGCGTGATTTGTTGCTCTATGTATTGCATTTACTAAATCTTTTTCCATTTCTTCGGTGTTGTCAGGAGGAGTGTAGTTTTGGTGCCAAGTTTCGAGAGCTTCCTGAAACTTCGTCCAATCTGCTTTGATAAAGTACCATCCGGGCTCGGGAGATGGAGGTCTGGGAAGTAGTGCTATATTAATAACAGTTTTTGTAGCAAAGTGGTAACTATGCAGACGACTTTGTGGTTATCATGAATGGCAAAGGCGCAAGGAACCATGCACAAAAATGTCTAGATATTATCAGCAAGGAAGCGGAACGCATAGCAGTGAAAATAAACAGCAATAAAACAAAAGCAATGGCCGTTAAAATGAGAACTCAAGATATCAGACTCGCAATACAAGGACATGAAATTGAATGGGTTACCTCTTTTCAATACCTAGGAGTCATAATAGACAACCAGTTAAAATTCACTCAAGAAATTGAATATCTCCGGCAACGTTGTAAAGGCCAGAAACTCAGCTTTGCGCTCCCTGACCAGTCTTAGAGAGGGTGCTTCTCTACCAGTATTCAAAATGTACTACGTTCAAGCAGTTAGGTCACTCATTGACTATGCTGCCCCTGTTCTTACATCCCTCAGTGATAACCAATGGGAGAAACTGGAAGTGTCTCAAAATGATGCTCTCAGAACAGTGCTGGGAGCACCTATATGGACGCGTAGAGAGAACCTAAGAATGGAAACCAACTTACCAGCATTAGAAAAAAGGATGAAACAAAGGATAGCCACCATAACAGTAAAATTTATTGGAACCACCGCCAGACTGTCAATCAAAGACAGCATACAGAGATCCTTTCTGAAAACTTTCAATAAAGAACAAGCTCATGGATGGATAATCTGGTGATGGATAATCACATCTTTGAATTCATCCAAGAGTGCTTGAAGTTCGGTAGATGCGACTGGGATGACGATGTTAACTTGTGTAACTAGGGGGAGGTTCGAAGTACTACACCTGCAGGATCCACAATAAGCCGATGGTGTTGCAGAAAATCCCATCCAAGAATGGATTTTCCACATCCGCTATGAGAAAAGTCCACGTAAAGCGACCCAGAGAGGCGAAATCGAGAACCAGGGTGCAGGTCCCATATGTACTGGCGGATGTACCATTGGCAGCCCGTAAGTCCAAACCAGGAGTGCAGCTCGGTTTGACTAATGGGGGGAGGCAACACACTAGCCGCTGCACCTGTGTCAACGAGGAAACGGCGTTTGGTTATGATGTCAGATATGTAGAGCAGTGTAGTGTTTGAAATGGCTGGGTTACTGGCCGTTAACAGTTCCCGCCGAAGTAGTTTCCCGACCAGAACAAGGAGCCCTACAGTTGTGGGCTAGGTGTCCGAACCTCTGGTGGTAAAAACAAAGCTCTCCTCTGTGTTCTCGCTGTCGCCTAGATCCTGATACTGGATTCGCTTGGTACGTCTTCCCTGGGCGGAAGAAACGCCGGTTCTGGAGGACGACGAGTTGTTGGGTGTCTGTAGTCTGCTGTGTATCACTGAGGTGGGACAGTGTAGCGTTATCAGACGTCGTATGAAGCCGGTCTGCCAATGTAGCCAGCTGGGCTAATGGGGTGTCGTCAGCCACACTGAATAGGGCCGGTTGAATGTGTTTTGGACAGAGTTGTATCCAGAGTGATCTCACATTCTCGCTGGGGGCTGGACCAGTTGCAGTATGCATTACATACTGAATATGCCGCAGAAGCTGTGCTGGTGTTTTGTCTGCTAACCTTTTGTCAGTGAGGAGTTGATCCCTTTGTTGAATTCGGCGTTCAATGTGGTGTCCGTCCTGGTGTCTGGTGATGGTGCGGTGGCAGTGTGCATAGCCTCCGAGGGGAGTGTTAGCAGGGTACAGGCATATCGGGCTTTCTCAGTCGTAATTTCGTGGTGGTCGAAAATAGCCTCTATCTGCATGAACCAAAATTCTGGTTCATCTGAATTGTATGCTGGAAACCTGGTAGATAAATCCATGTCGAAGATCTAGTTTGCGACTAAGTTTTCTTTTTAACTCACTGGGTCACCAATGTAACGGTTCTATTGTTACGTAAAGTATGGTGACAATAAACACAGACACTAAGAGAATATATATATATTTAGTCGAGTATACAGAAGTATGCAGGTGATACCTTGGCGAGCAATGGTGTGAATTGAGCGCACTGAGAGTCGGTACGGTATCTCACTAGTGCCTGTTCTAGTCCACACTTGAAAGTTGACTAGTTAATGTTTGCTACTCTGCAGCTTATATGCTCGGGCAACACCTCACCGTGTTGCCTGGGCAACACCTCACCTCATTCATCTCAAAAAAGGTTGACAGGAATATTAACAATGCATTTGGAGCGAGTATATTATTGGGATATTCTACTCGCTACACGATAAATAAACAGGCAAAAAGGAGGAATCCCCTCCTCCATTTTAAACTTAGACCCAAATATCCCAGTAACAAGGTTATCGCCAATAACCGAACTCAATTACAGACTCACTATAACCCGAGCTACATGGACACTTCATTCTGAGTAGCTAAATCTTAAACAACTTTCTTCATATGAAAGATTTCTAATTTGGTGAATTAACTTAATCATCCTATTGAGCATAACTGGCAAACCCCTCACAGTGTTCAAGAGAGAACTGGATAAGCACCTCCAAAGGATACCTGATCAACCAGGCTGTGAATCATACGTCAGGCTGCGAGCAGCCGCGTCCAACAGCCTGGTTGATCAGTCCAGCAACCTGGAGGCCTGGTCGACGACCGGGCCGCGGGGACGCTAAGCCCCGGAAGCACCTCAAGGTAACCTCAAGGTAATCTCCTACGTTGGACACGTTCAAGTGAATTTATATCCATTCTATATCCATTCTTCAGTTAGTCAGGCGCAGTCACAGTGAGAGGTTGTGTTAGCTGGAGCTCCGATTGAAGTAATATTATTATAGCAATAATGGAAGGATTAGTGAAGGAACTGATGAATCTAGTTGGAACTCTGAGAGCAGAGATGGATTCCCTATGGGAAGAGGTATGACAGCTGAAACATCGAGAAGAAACGAAGGAGGAGACCAATACTAAAAAGACCTCGTCTTGGAAAGTCGTAAAGGACAGGGGTCCTTTACGACTTTCCAATATATATATATATATATATATATATATATATATATATATATATATATATTTATCAATGGGTTGCCATTATGCAGGGACAATTTAATTTAGCTCAGGAGGTATTTGCATCTATTCCTGCTGAGAATTCTTTCGATTTTAAATTTGTTCAACAGAGCATCTAGAATGCAGACCAGCAGATCCCAGAGGCACATAGACAAAAATTCAGAAGTTTAAAAAGAGCACATGACCAGACTATTTCTGACTTTGTATGGGTTAAATTAAAACACTTTGACAGATGGGTTAAAGCACTTAATATTGCAGAGTTTGAGACTTTGAGAGATCTCATAATAACTGAGGAAGTATTGGGATGTCTACCAGAGAAACTGGTTTTGTTTTTGGCAGAAAATGAACAAACCTTATGAAAATCAACAATCTTATGAAACTAGCCAAGCTAGCTGATGAGCATGAATTACTTACTAAAGTGCCTTTTTGAGCCCAAATTAATCATTATAATGCTAAAACTAATCATTATGCTTCTAAAAATCATGTTTTTCAGGCCCGACCATCTACTTCACCTTCTCCCCTTAACCCTTCTCCTGTAAAGCCTAAATCTGAGAAACAACAGACAGGGTTGACAACCTCAAGTAATGTAGTGATTAAGCCTGCAGTTGGTTCGGCTGTTCCGACCACTGGCAGATATTGCACGCATTGCAGGAGAAGAGGTCATGTGGTAAATTCCTGTTATGCTTTGCACCCTGAGTTGAGACCAACTGGTCTGATTATGAGTAGGGGTTTGCAAACCATTAATGCAAATGTTGCTCCAGTCATGCCCAAGTGGATGACTAATTTTGATCCATACCTACATTCGGGAACCCTATTATGTACTAGTGGAACCTGAAAGCCAGTTCAGTTGTTAAGGGACACTGGTGCTTCCCAATCTTTAATTTCTCGCCATGTTCTTACTGATGTTAGCACAGAAGACACTAGAGAGGTAGTATTATTGCAAGGACTTGGAGGTAATGTCCAGCGTGTACCATTAATTAAAGTTAACCTGAATTCTACTATTACACTGGGTTGATGCACTGTAGCAGTCAGTGAGCAGTTGCCCATTCCTGGGATTGATATCATTGTAGGTAATGATTTTGACAAGTGTCAAGTTAGTGGGACCGATTGTCCTGTTATGTTTACTAAACCTAGTGCAGTACTGGCTCAACCAGATGTGGATGATGATGTCATTTATCCAGCCTGTGTTGTGACCAGATCCATGGGTAAGCAGAATGTCGTAAGTTCTGCTACTACCAAGGAGGATGTTTTCTAGGCCAGGACCCCTTCAGACAGGGAGGTGGAGGTGGACCTTGAGGATACATTCTTAGCTCGCGCGGATGTCTAGAGTGAGGCCGGTGCCAAAGCCCTAATTTATTCTGGCCCAGATGGTTTGGAAGAGGTGGCCCAGATACCAGTTCCTTGCCCACTCGCTCCAGCTGTTGAGTTCCAGACCTTGAGTGAGTTGTAGAGTACTGATCCCAGTCTAGCTGAATGTTATGCAGAAGCAGCCAACTCCTGTTACGGCCCTAATGGGACGCAACCGGGTTCTTTTCTGATGGTATTAGTTTTTTGGGTATCCGGCTCCAAGTTAGTAGAGGCTTTCAAGGGGTGCACTCCGTAATGCAAGTAAATCAATGGGGGAGGTACACTAAACACACAAGTATACCAATTTCTATATATATTCCTTTCCCTCCACCATATATAAATAAAAGTCACACACGGGAATTATTTCTACACAATATATACAGCTTCGTCTCCCTCTGAAGATGCTGAAGACACTTAGCGACGCTCACTCTGGGTAGCCTTTCTTGGTTTCCTCTTCCATGGCCCAGTAATCCACGATGAATCCACCCTGGCCACAGACCAGCCAAGTCACAATCCTACTGGGTGCCTCGTCGAGATGGCCTACAACCACAGTCCAGCCTATAGCTGGCAGGTACCGATCAGCCGTGCTTTTAAGCCACTCCACGACTAATACTAGGGTTGCGAGCCCTAGGCAGGAGCCTCGTGTGACTCGCTGGTCACTCTCCTCGGTTGGCAGATCAGTGGGTAGTCTCTTCTACCAGCCAACCCCGGATACGGCGATTCCCGTCGCTGCCACTCCTCAGGCAGGCAATTACACACTCAGTAGAGTTCGTCTGGGAGTGGCTCACAGCTTCTACAAAGCAGACTTTTGAAGAGACCTTGGGTAGACTGCTTCACCGTTAATCACAACCGTCTTAGGTTGACTCTGTGAAAGCAGACACGTCATCAGTACTGGGACACTACATGGGACCACTAGGAAACTTCACTTACTAGCTTAGACACAAACGTCCACCTCTTCGCTCCATAGATGGCATTCACTGTCTAAGCACCACCTCACCAGAGGTCAGCAGCGGCTACTTAGCGAGCCGACTAGGACAGGAATCCAGCGCCTATTGCCGGCATATCCTGTCACCACTAGATGGCGTTGTCCATGTTGTGGAGATTTCAGGAGCGGACTCACAGATGGCGTGGACTTCCCTGCTCCGTGCTCGGGCGAGGAATTCTGGTTCGTAACAACTCCATTGATACTTTGGAGGAGGTACAGGTTGTTACTTCAATGATCGATGTCTGATGAGAAGATGGAGACCATCAGGAACTCCCTCATCAGATGATTGTGAGTCTAAGACCCAGCTCGTTGTGCCAACAGAGTATAGGGAGCAGGTATTGCATGCTGCCCATGATGACCTGATGGGAGGTCACCAAGACATTACCAGTATGTATCATACGATATGTAAATTTTTCTATTGGCCAAAACTCAAAAAGTATGTGGTCAGATATTGTCACAATTGAACAAATCCACAAGGGCCTGACGAGGATTTGTGGATTTGTTCATTTGATGCATCATGTTAGTGTGATATCTGTGTGTGTTGTCACAATTGTGATGTGTGTCAAACTGTTGGTAAGACTAATCAGACTGTGCCACGAGCACCATTATACCCTATTGTAGTGCCAGAGGAGCCTTTTACACATGTGGTACTGGATTGTGTCGGACCTTTACCCCATACCAAATCCGGAAATATGTATATGTTTACAATTTTATGTGTGACCACGAGGTTCCCTGAAGCATATGCCTTACGTAACATTAGAGCTTCTACAATTATAAGGCAGTTGGAACGATTTTTCTCACTATTTGGTATGCCCCGAGTAATTCAAACTGATAATGGGATCAATTTTTGTTCCACAACATTTAAAACCTTTTGTAATTCATTTGGTATTTAGCATAATTTGTCTAGTCCTTACCATCCTCAGAGTTAAGGGGGAATCGAGCAGTTCCACCAAACTCTCAAGAAGATGTTGAAAACAACTGGGGAAGATTTCCCCAGACATTGGGATGATAATTTATCATTTTTTTATTCACTGCCAGAGATGGATTGCACAGTGCCCTAGACTGCTCTCCTTTCGATCTTGTATTCGGACATTAGGTGAGAGGACCTTTAAAAATGTTGCAGGAGAAGATGTTGGGAGATGTTTCAGCCAGGCAGAGTGAGCGTTACCTGACGGATGTAAAGAGCAAGCTGTCTAGAACGAGGGAGTTGGCCTTACGACATCTGAGTGAACAACAATAGGTAATGAAGGAGAAACATGACAAAAGGTTCAAGGCCAAACTCAGAGTTTTTGAACCAGGAGATTTGGTAATGGTTTTGAAGCCTCGTATGGGTACTTCCATGTCACATAAATTTGCAGGACCTTATCAAGTAGTAAAACGTCTTGGTGAAGTTACTTACAAATTTTGTCATCCCCATCAGAAACGTCAAACCATGAGTGTACATGTGAACCGGTTGAAGGCTTATTGTGGGCCCCAGTATTGTGGCTTGTTGTATTACTGAGGAGGTAAATCCTGAGGAATCGAGTGTTGTAGGGGAAGATGGTAATCCTTGTTTATCTAATTCCAGTTCCGGGGAAGAATTGTTGTGTCATTTGCAGGATGAAGAGAGAGCAGAGTTCCAGGACCTTTTGGAGATGTCCTCTAACTTGTTTGGGGAGGTCCCCACTCAGACGTCTCTCATTACTCACGACATTAACCTGACAGATGTAACTCCAATTCGGCTACACCCTTATCGAGTGACACCCGAGAAACGACGTATCATTCAGAAGGAGGTTGATTATCTTCTTCGACATGGGTTCATTAGACCCAGTAGGAGCTCATGGAGTTCACCGTGTTCAGTGGTGCCAAAACCAGAAGATAAGTGGAGATTAGTAGTGGATTATAGAAAACTCAACCAGGTAACTGTAGTTGATGTATATCCATTACCTTTATTGGAGGACTGTATTGACACTATAGGTCATGCTAGGTTTGTATCTAAATTGGACGTATCTAAAGGATATCACCAGATACCACTTACAGATTTTCCAAGGGAAGTGACAGCATTTATCACTCCTGATGGAGCATTCGATCTTACTGTAATGCCTTTTGGATTAAGGAATGCTTAATTAATAATGCTTAATTGATTATTTGAATGCTTAGGAGCCGGTCGGCCGAGCGGACAGCACGCTGGACTTGTGATCCTGTGGTCCTGGGTTCGATCCCAGGCGCCGGCGAGAAACAATGGGCAGAGTTTCTTTCACCCTATGCCCCTGTTACCTAGCAGTAAAATAGGTACCTGGGTGTTAGTCAGCTGTCACGGGCTGCTTCCTGGGGGTGGAGGCCTGGTTGAGGACCGGGCCGCGGGGACACTAAAGCCCCGAAATCCTCTCAAGATAACCTCAAGAAGATGCTCCAGCAACTTTTCAAAAGTCAATGAATACTTTGTTGAAGGATGTGCCAGATTGTAGAGCATATTTGGATGACATTGTGATTTTCAGTAAGAGTTGGGTAGATCATATGTCCAGTTTAAAGAAATTGTTTACTGTGGTAAAACATGCTAATTTGACTGTGAATATGAAGAAATGTAGTTGGGGTAAAGGAACAATAGTGTACTTAGGACATGAGTTCGGACAAGGTAGGATAGTCCCATTGCAAGACAAGATCCAGGCAATTGTGGAGTACCCAGTCCTAACAAATAAGAAGTGTGTGCAGAGATTTATTGGAATGTTTGCGTATTATAGGAGATATTGTAAAAACTTTTCCATTGCTGCTGCACCCATAACAAATCTTCTAAGGAAGCAGGTAAAATTTAAGTGGACGCTGGAGTGTCAGAACTCTTTTCAGAAGTTGAAAGGAATTCTCTCTACCTCACCTGTGCTAGCTAGTCCACAATATGATAAACCTATTATTCTGCACATTGACGCTTCGGATCTAGGAGCAGGTGCTGTTTTGTTCCAAGTAGGACCAGATGATTTAGAACATCCTGTATGTTATTTCTCTCGTAAATTTGACAGGACACAAACTAATTATTCTGTGGTTGAGAAATAAGCACTTTGTTTGATCTTGGCAGTTAAGAAGTTTGAGACATACTTGTCAGGCAATCAAGTTGTTGTATATACAGATCATATTCTATTGACCTTCATTAACTCCATGAAATGTAAAAACCAGAGAATACTTAGATGGTCATTGATTCTGCAAGAATTCAATATTGTAATTCGGCATATTCCTGGGAGGCAAAATGTAATTGCTGATGCCTTATCCAGAGAATTTCCTATTGCAGTGCCATAATATGAAGTGCTCTATACTCATAAGATGCATGTAATTTTTTTTTTTTCTGTGTGAAATTTCATTGTTTTATACTTTGATCTTTGTTGAAGTATCTTCATATTATATTTTCATGTTATATTTCATGCAGTCAAAAAATAAAATCAACCTTCAGTTAATTTCATTTTTTCTTAGGGAACGGGAGTGATGTTACGAATCTTGCATTGATTCTAACTTTATCATGATAACGATGCCTAGCATTTTATACTTTCCCTGTTCTGTTCTATTACTAGTATAGTATCCAGTTGTGTGTCCATTTAATATTGTATGATTTATATAATATTGTACGATGTATATTATAGCATGCTGTAGTGTGCCTGAGTTGCATTATTTTTTATAGGCTTGTGCAAGTTAATTCTTGTTGGAGAGAGTGTGGTTTCTCCATGTGGGGGGATGACCATATTTGGATGTGTCCAGAGTGCGGCTGGTTGTCAAGCTAGCGTTTATATCTCAACATTAATTAATTCCTATTATTGTTTACAAATAAATTCATGTGATTATTGTAACAGTATTATATACTCTTAAGATTACTGATTAAATGGTTATTAGTACTACATCTTGTTAGTGGAGTTTTCACAAGAGTTCATGTGGATGCTTAGTTGATGTTTTGGTAGGACGCCTGTGTGCTGGCAGGAGGCTGAGTCAGAAGCGTGGCTGAGCTGATTGGGAGGAGACATGTACTAGAGTTAAGTCGGTGGTTATTGTTATTTTAGCTGATTACTTAGTTAATTCTCTTGGTAAGACTATGGTGTAATATCCCATTTTTTTAATTCATGTGTTGAAGAATATTGTCTATGCTCAGTAAGGATTTAATGATATTATTGCATGCTGAAGAATATTTCTGGCTGTTATATTTTTACCATTTATATGTTGATATGTTTGTCACTCTTATGCACAGTAGATTGTTTGTCCCTTTTAAAGCAGTGTTCACTTTTAACACCCTTTTTATATATTATTATTCTCTAGACATAAATTTAAGATGAGGCCGAAACATATATAGTTGATCACTGCAGGCAAAGAACCCTACCGAGGTGTTAAGGGCTGTAACATCGGCAACACATTAAAGAACCAACGCGGGAAAATAATATTTTAGATTTAGTGTTAACTAACAGGGAAACACATATTAATGCCATCAAAATCGGGAGTGAACTATGGAACAGTGATCACAAGGAAATCAGATTTAGAATTGAGTGGAATGGATCTGCAGGAGAAAATTCTATTAAAGTGCCAGATTTCGTAAAGCTAATTTCAATATCATAAGACATTTTGGGGGGCAAATTGATTTAATAATCTTGGGCATATGGAATGGCCGGTCTTGGAGCAAGACGTGAACTCAGCGACAGGTGACGTAAAAAGGGATTTCGATGTGGATTCAAAATATAACTTTATTTAATAATATTCTAAGCAAAGCACAGGAAAGTACAATACCTTACAAATTGAATAGATCAAATACAAATCACCCGAAATGGATAACAAAGGATCTGAAAAACGTTATAGGTAGAAAGAGAGCTTTGTACAAAAGGATAAAGAATGGGGAAGTCAGTTTAGAACAAGAATTCGCACTACTGGTTAGAAATGTTAAAAAAGTGATAAGGAGAGCAAAGAGAAACTATGAAGTTCGTATAGCAGGCCAAACAAAGGCAAATCCTAAAGGGTTTTTCCATTTATATCGAACAAAGGTTTGGGAAAGGATAGGTCCATTAAAAACCGAGACAGGTCAGATAACGGATAATGACAAAGAAATGAGTAGTATTCTTAATAAATATTTTATCTCGGTATTTACTAAAGAAGAACTTACCTCTATGCCTTCAGTCGAACAAGTCTATGTGGGTGGGGACGAGGACAGGTTGACTAGTCTAACAGTTACTAGGGATGATATTATTAAATAAATAGTAAAACTCAAACCAAACAAATCCCCAGGGCCGGATGAAGTGTTTGCCCTTCATACGGTGCTTAAAGAGTGCAAAGAGGAGCTTTGCGATCCATTGACTACCATATTTAATAAATCATTAGAGTCAGGCAGAGTGCCAGAATCGTGGACGGTTGCTAATGTGGTACCAATTTTTAAGGAAGGAGATAGATCACTTACATCAAACTATCGCCCAGTTAACCTAACGTCTATTGTGGGAAAGTTACTTGAATCGATAATTGCAAATACCATTCGTTTTCATCTAGAAAAACATAAATTAATAAACGAGTCACAACATGGTTTTACAAATGGTCGTTCATGTGTAACAAATTTGCTGTCTTTTTATTCCAGCATAGTTGAGGCAGTTGATAGTGGTAAGTAAACTGTGGTGGGTAAACTGACTTCCCGATTCTTAATCCTTTTGTACCACGCTCTCTTTTTACCTATAAGGTTCTTCAAATCCTTTGTTATCCACTTTGGGTCATTAGTATTCGATCTATTCAATTTGTATGGTATACTAATTTTCTGTGCTTTGCTTAGAATATTCTTAAAAAAGTTATATTTTGAATCCACATCGAAATCCCCTTTTATGTCACCTATCACTGGGTTCATATTTCGCTCCTAGACCGGCCCGCCCACTATGCCCAAAACTTTCCAATCTATTTGCCCCAAAAATTACTAGGCTATTGAAATCAGCTTTTCGAAAATTTGGCACTTTAACAGAATTTTTTTCAACAGGTCTATTCCATTCTAAGCTAAATCTGATTTCTTTGTGATCACTGTTCTCTAGCTCACTCCCTATTTCGATGTCATAAATTTGTGTTTCCCTGTTAGTTAACACTAAATCTAAAATATTATTCCCCCCCCCCCGTTGGTTCCTTAATGTGTAGGCTAAGAAAGCAATCGTCAATTAATTCTAAAAATTCTTCTGCTTCATTATTCCCTGTTTTGTTAGACCAATTTATTCCACTGAATTTAAAATCACCCATGACACAAATACTGCTACACCTAGATGGTCTAGATATTTCATCCCATAGGTGCTTTGCTTCCATCCTGTTTTAGTTTGGAGGCCTGTATATAACCCCTATTATAAGATTATTTGCTCTTTCGTTTAATTCTATCCAAATAGTTTCTGTTTGTGGCTCAGTTTTTATTCCGTCTTTGAGAATACATTTAAAATTTTCCCTAACATATATGTCTACTCCCCCTCCTCCTCGTCTAATATATCTATCTGTGTGAAATAGTTTAAATCCATTTACTTGATATTCAGCTAATAGTTCTCTATTTTCTACATTCATCCCCGTTTCGGTAAGTGCAATAATATCTAATTTTTCTGTACAGACAAGAGCATTTAACTCGTTTATTTTGTTTCTTAAACTTCTACTGTTAGTGTAATATACCCTAAGTGAATTGTTATTTTGAGACCCTTCTCTTTCTCTGATCATTTTGCCAATTTGTTTCTCCAACAAACACATACTTTTATTACCTCCTTCCTCCCTATCAATTCCCATACCACTATCTACTAACAGTTCAAACCCAAACAAATGCATCTAACCACTGGTTCCAACGAGTTCGCAACAGCAACAACCCCAGCCCTAGATAGATACACACCATCACAAGCATACATTTCATTTCTTTCACAGAAGTGTTCCCAGCTGTCTATGAAAGATATTGCATTTGATTTGCAATATCTTTCCAGACGGCAATTTACACCAAGTGCCCTCGACAAACATTCATTCCCAACGCTCTTTTTTGGGAGAATGCCACATATGATCGGGATTCCTCCCCTGCTCCTAACTAATTCTATGGCTTTGTTAAATTTCTGTATCAGTTCCTCACTCCTAACTCGTCCAACATCATTACCCCTTGCACTAATACAATTAATGGGTTTGTTCCCATTTCCCGTCATAATATCTTTCATGTTGTCAACAATATTTCCAGTTCCAGCTCCCGGATAGCAAACCCTTAATCTGTTCCCTCTATCTCTGGCACAAAACTTTCTGTCTAAATACCTCACCTTGGAATCTCCCATAACCAAAATTCGCTTAGGAACCTCCTTAACTTTCTCTGCACTTTGAGGGGCCTGTGATTCGTTGCTCTTCGTTGATATCCTTTCGAGTGAACTGCAGGCTCACCACAGCACTCGTCTTCCAACAAGGCAAATGAATTTGAAGTCCTTAGGGCGTCTGTAGGCGGCCTTGTCAAGGTCTTCTTAAGACCCCCTGTCCTTTACGACTTTCCACGATGAGGCATTTTTAATATTGGTCTCCTCCAATATTAGGAGTTAGGAGTGAGGAACTAATACAGAGATTCAAGACAGCAATAGAATTAGTTAGGAGCAAGAGAGGAATCCCGATCATATGTGGCATTCTTCCAAGAAAGGGAGTGGGAAATGAATGGATGTCGAGGGCACTTGGTGTAAATTGCCGGCTGGAAAGATATTGCAAATCAAATGCAATATCTTTCATAGACAACTGGGGACACTTCCATGGAAGAAATGAAATGTATGCTCGTGATGGGGTGCATCTATCGGGGGCTGGGGTTGTTGCTGTTGCGAACTCGTTGGAACCAGTGGTTAGAGGTGTTTGTTTGGGTTAAAACTGTTAGCAGACAGTGGTATGGGAATTGATTTGGAGGAAGGAGGTAATAAAAATATGTTTGAGGGAGAAATGAATTGGCAAAATGATCAGGGAAATTGAAGGGCCTCAAAATAACAATTCACTTAGGGTATATTACACCAACAGTAGAAGTCTAAGAAATAAAAGAAACGAATTAAATGCTCTTGTCTGCACAGAAAAAATAGATATTATCGCGCTTACCGAAACGTGGATGAATGTAGAAAATAGAGAACTATTAGCTGAATATCAAATAAATGGATTTAAACTATTTCACACAGATAGATATATTAGACGAGGAGGGGGGAGTAGCCATATATGTTAGGGACAATTTGATATGTAGTCTCAAAGAGGGAATCAAAACTGAGCTACATAGAGAAACTATTTGGATAGAATTAAACGAAAAAGCAAATTACATTTTAATAGGAGTTATATATAGGCCACCAAATTTAGACAGAATGGAAGCAAAGCATCTATGGGATGAAATATCTAGAGCATCTAGATCTAACAGTATTTATGTCATGGGTGACTTTAATTTTAGTGGAATAAACTGGTTGAACAAAACAGGGAATAATGAAGCAGAAGATTTTCTAGATTTAATTGACGATTGCTTTCTTACACAACACATAAAGGAACCAACGCGGGAAAATAATATTTTAGATTTAGTGTTAACTAACAAGGAAACACAAATTAAGGACATCGAAATGGGGAGTGAGCTAGGTAACAGTGATCATAAAGAAATCAGATTTAGCATAGAATGGAATAGATCTGTAGGATAAAATTATGTTAAAGTACCTGATTTTCGAAAAGCTAATTTCAATACCCAAAGAAATTTATTGGGTCAAATAGATTGGAAAGACTTGGCTATGGGGTGTGGGCTGGTCTTGGAGCCAGACGTGAACCCAGCGATAGGTGACGTAAAAGGGGTTTTCGATGTGGACTCAAAATATAACCTATTTAAAAATATTCTAAGCAAAGCCCAAGAACGTAGTATACCATATAAATTGAATAGATCGAATACTAATGATCCAAAGTGGATAACAAAGGATCTGAAGAACCTTATAGGTAAAAAGAGAGCGTGGTACAAAAGGATTAAGAATGGGGAAGTCAGTTTAGAACAGGAATTCGTACAACTGGTTAGAAACACTAAAAAAGAGATTAGGAAAGCAAAAAGAAACTATGAAGTTCGCATAGCAGAACAAGCAAAGACAAATCCTAAAGGGTTTTTCCAGTTATACCGGACAAGGATTAGGGAAAGTATAGGTCCATTAAAAACTGAGACAGGTAAAATAGCAGATAATGATGAAGATATGAGTAGTATTTTTAATAAATATTTTATATCTGTATTTACTAAAGAGGAACTTAACAATATGCCTTCAGCCAAACAAGTCTATGTAGGTGGGGACGAGGACAGGTTGACTAGTTTAGCAGTTACCAGGGAGGATGTAATTAAACAAATTGTTAAACTCAAACCAAACAAATCCCCATGGCCGGATGAAGTGTTTGCCAGGGTGCTTAAAGAATGCAAAGAGGAGCTTTCCGAGCCACTGTCTACCATATTTAATAAATCAATAGAGTTAGGCAGAGTGTCAGAGTTATGGAAAGTTGCTAATGTTATACCAATTTTTAAGAAAGGAGATAGATCACTTGTGTCAAACTATCGACCAATTAGCCTAACGTCTATTGTGAGAAAGTTACTTGAATCGATAATTGCAAAAAAATTTGTCTTCATCTTGAAAAACACAAATTAATAAATGAGTCGCAACATGGTTTTACAAATGGACGTTCATGTTTAACAAATTTGCTATCTTTTTATTCCAGCATAGTTAATAGGGAAAATAATATTTTAGATTTAGTGTTAACTAACAGGAAAACACAAATTAATGACATCGAAATAGGGAGTGAGCTAGGGAACAGTGATCACAAAGTAATCAGATTTAGCATAGAATGGAATAGACCTGTAGGAGAAAATTCTGTTAAAGTGCCAGATTTTCGAAAAGCTGATTTTAATAGCCTAAGAAATTTTTTGGGTCAAATAGATTGGAAATTTTTGGGTATGGGGTGTGGGCCGGTCTTAGAGCGAGACATGAACCCAGCGATAGGTGACGTAAAAGGGAATTTTGATGTGGATTTAATATATAACTTATTTAAGAATATTCTAAGCAAAGCACAGGAACGTAGTATACCATACAAATTGAATAGGTCGAATACTAATGACCCAAAGTGGATAACAAATAATTTAAAGAACCTTATAGGTAAAAAGAGAGCTTGGTACAAAAGGATTAAGAATGGGGAAGTCAGGTTAGAACAGGAATTCATACAACTGGTTAGAAATGTTAAAAAAGAGATTAGGTAATGTTACGGACCCGAGCCCAGCATCCAAGCACGGAGCAGTGACGACCGCGCCATCTGTGGGTCGGCTCCCGAAACCCCCTCCAAATGGACGACGCCATCTAGTGAGGACGAGATATACTGGCCTCAAGGGCTAGTTTCCCGTCCTGATCAGCTCATACCACAGCCGCTGCTGACCTCTGGTGAGGTGGCGCTTAGACAGCAACGCCATCTATGGAGTGGATAGGTGGGCGTTTGTGTCTAAGCCTGTAAGTGACGTGCCCAAGAGTGTCCCTATTACTGATGACGTGTCTGATTACAGAGTCGACCTGGGGCTGCTGAATCGGACGGTGGATCAGTCTACCCAAGGCAGCCGTAAAGTCTCCAAGTATTAGCTGCAGAAGTTGAGTCCCCCCCCCCCCCCGGATGAACACTGTTGTGTTAGCCTGCCTGTGACGTGGCAGTTGAGGAATTGTCATACCCGGGGCTGACTCGTGGAGAAGAATAGCCACTGGGGTGTTATGGTGAGGAGAGTGATCTGTGGAATCACATGAGGCTCCTGCCTAGGGCAAGCAACCCTAGTATTGGTCGTGGAGTGGCCTACGCAGCGTAGCTGATTGGAACCTGCCAGCTAAAGGCTGGATTTGTGGTTGACAGCCTCCACGACGGTGCACCCAGTGGGACTGTGATTTGGCTGGCCTGTGGCCAGGGTAGACTCGAGAGAATCGAAGGATTCATCGTGAGGCCACAAGAGGACCAAGAGCTAAGCATCTTTGAGCACCGTGGAACACTCCGCGTCTTCAGAGGAAGACCAGATTGTATATAATAGTGTTTATACCTCCCCGTGTGATAAGATATATATTATTTATGGTGACGGTGATAATTATATAATTAAGTTTTTGCCGTTGTCTCCCTTCCCCCTTTAATTTACTTGCGTTACGGAACACACCCATTGAAAGCCACTACTAACTTGGGGCCGGATACCCAAACTCTATTAACATCAGAGAAAGAACCCAGTTGCGACCCAACAGAGCCGTAACAGGTAAGCAAAAAGAAACTATGAAGTTCGCATAGCAGAGCAAGCAAAGTCAAATCCTAAAGGTTTTTTTCAGTTATATCGAACTAAGACTAGGGAAAGGATAGGTCCATTAAAATCTGAGACAGGTCAAATAACGGATAATGACAAGGAGATGAGTAGTATTTTTAAGAAATATTTTATTTCTGTATTTACTAAAGAACTTAACAATATGCTTTCAGCTGAACAAGTCTATGTGGGTGGGGATGAGGACAGGTTGACTAGTTTAGCAGTTACCAGGGAGGATGTAATTAAACAATTAGAAAAACTAAAACCAAACAAATCCTTAGGGCCGGATGAAGTGTTTGCCAGGGTGCTTAAAGAATGCAAAGAGGAGCTTTCCGAGCCACTGTCTACCATATTTAATAAATCAATAGAGTCAGGCAGAGTGCGAGAGTCATGGAAGGTAGCTAATGTGGTACCAATTTTTAAGAAAGGAGATAGATCACTTGCGTCAAACTATCGGGCAATTAGCCTAACGTCTATTGTGGGAAAGTTACTTGAATCAATAATTGCAAATACAATTCGTCTCCATCTTGAAAAACATAAATTAATAAATGAGTCGCAACATGGTTTTACAAATGGCCGTTCATGTTTAACAAATTTGCTAACTTTTTATTCCAGCATAGTTGAGGCAGTTGATAGTGGTAAGGATTGTGATGTTGTGTACCTTGACTTTAGCAAAGCTTTTGATACAGTGCCACATGAAAGACTGATTAAAAAAATAGAGGCTCATGGTATTGGAGATGCTATATTAAGTTGGATTTGGGCATGGCTATTCCAAAGGAAACAGAGAGTTAGTATAAATGGGGTTAAGTCAGAGTGGGAAAATGTTGTAAGTGGAGTGCCCCAGGGCTCTGTCCTGGGACCTCTGTTGTTTATAATATATATCATTGATTTAGATTCAGGTTTGAGTAGCAATATTTGCAAATTTGCCGATGATACAGAAATCGGCAGGGAAATTAACACGAAAGAAGACTCATTATCACTTCAAGTTGATCTAAGTAGGGTTTTGAAATGGTCAAAGGATTGGCATATGTAGTTTAATGCTGATAAATGTAAAGTTTTGAGGCTAGGTAATGATAATAGAGGTACAAGATACGAGCTAGATGGTGTTGAGATTGCGAAGCCGAATTGCTAAAGGGATCTGGGAGTTATGATAAATAAGAATTTAAAACAAAAGGATCAATGCATGAATGTTTGTAATAAGGCAAATAGGACACTGGGATTTATTAATCGAAGCGTTAGTAACAAGACACCTGGTGTGGTTCTTCAGCTATATCTTGCTCTGGTTAGGCCCCATTTAGATTATGCAGTTCAGTTTTGGTCGCCTTACTATAGAATGGATATAAATTCACTTGAACGTGTCCAGCGTAGGATGACTAAGTTAATTCCCCAAATTAGAAACCTTTCATATTAAGAAAGATTAACAAAGCTTAAATTGCATTCACTGTTAAGGCGAAGAGTTAGAGGGCTGACATGATAGAGGTTTACAAGTGGATGAATGGACATAACAAAGGAGATATTAATAGTGTATTAAAAGTATCATCACAAGACAGAACACGGAACAATGGGTATAAATTGGATAAATTTAGATTTAGGAAAGACTTGGGTATATACTCGTTCGGTAACTGGGTTGTTGATTTGTGGAACCAATTACCGCATAACGTGGTGGAGGTGGGGTCCCTCGATTGTTTCAAGCATGGGTTGGACTTGTATATGAGTGGGATTGGGTGGTTATAGATAGGAGCTGCCTCGTATGGGTAACTGCAGGCCTTCTGCAGTTACCTTTGTTCTTATGAACAAAAGCATTCATTGCCGATGGTATTGAACAAAACAATAAAAACAGAACAAAAAGCATTTTGTTCTTATGAACAAAAGCCTATCTGTAAGGATGTCAATTTTGGAGGTAATTGGTTGATGTCAATCTCAACCACAGGTGGCAAAATCTATGACTTCCATTATTTTTATTTATTTTCAAGTAACAAAATTTCTAGTCCTCTTACAATTTTTTATTCAATTTATATGAATCTTCACTATATATGTAGAATTTACGTCTCTATAATCTCTCTAAAAGACTTTATTCCTAAGTTAATTTATTGATTTTATAAATATTTGCAAAACATAAAGTATTGGCATAAATTTTTGGAGAACTTTGACTATTTTTATTAGTACAACGAAACATATTTTGAATAATCCCCTTAGACAAATCGTTTATTATATGATAATGTGATAGAAGAGTGTCATAGAAATTATTTAATTTGATACTTGTGGTTGTACTGACTTATTGAAAATGTGTAAAATTCGTTGAAACAACTTTTTTTTCTCCCTTTTTTAGAGTTCGATACTGAAATTTGGACCAGTTGCAGCCCTTTTCATATACAATTCGCAAATAAAGTTTATTAAACTTGAACACCTTTCAACTTTACACACAGAAATCACAATTGCGTGATGCATCAAATGAACAAATCCACAAGGGCCGTGACGAGGATTCGAACCTACGTCCGAGTGCATCCCAGACGCTGCCTCAATCGACTAAGCTACAGCATGGACAAAAGAGTTGCAACCAGGAGTTCTAATGTCCTTACTTGGATCCTGCAGCCTCTCCGAGATACAAACCAGGGTTTTACACAACTCCCCCATGCACCCGAGCTATGTCAACAGGCCATTCTACCTCTTCGCCCTTACTTCATTACACACAGAAATCACAATAGTGTGATGCATCAATGAACAAATCCACAAGGGCCGTGACGAGGATTCGAACCTATGTCCGAGTGCATCAGATGCACTCGGACGTAGGCACGAACAGTCAAGGCCCTTGTGGATTTGTTCACCTTACAACTTTCCCGTGATATGGCTCCTTAAATTCAAGATTTCAGAAGTTGCTATAACAGAGCAATGTAATGGGGCAGTACTCTCAAGGATTGTTGATGGAAAGACCCTTTTGCAGCAATAACACTTTTTTTCAACAAACGTACTTACTAATACACGGCATTAACAACTTTACATTACGCTAATTAGTGAGTGACACTCACAGCTAACCAATACCATCGGCAGCAGCATGCGGTCCCACCATCACAAGACCTCGTCTCGAAACCCTCTTGCATATGGGCAAGAAGGAACAAATTGAACTACGGGCACACTCAGACTCAACTGCGTTCAACTACTGAGCGTAGCAAGTTGTGGTGGTGGCAACTGTGGTCGTGGAGAGGTGATGTGGATAGAAGATGTGTTCTCCGCACATCTTGTTATGCTTTTATTATAAGTTTCCTCCATCCTTTACCTGTTCTTGAACGTTTTCTGTACTTCTTTTTACACATTCGCCATGTTCTTATATATTCACAAATGGTCATCTATATTTTCATGTTATCTCCATGCTCTCAGAATGTACTTATGTGTACATGTTCTCTACTCAACTTGTTGCATATTTTTCAGGTTCTCTGTAGGTTCAATTCATGTTCTTTGTGTTTTTTATATTTTCTAACAATTTTTTTACATTATTGTTGGTCTCTGCAAAGTTCAATTCTGGTTCTTCGCAACTTCAATTCGTTTTCTCTTTACATTATTAATTTTCTTTACAAGATCAGTTTATGATCTTTCATATTCTTACAAATTCTCTGTACTTCTTGTTACATGTTTTACATGTTCATAAATATTCTTACATGCTCTCTGCACTTATTGTTACACATTTTCCATGTTCCATATTTGTATGTTCTTTCCATATTACATATTTGTATGTTCTTTCCATGTTCCATATTTGTATGTTCTCTCCGATTTCTTAAATATTCTCCAAATGTTCATTACATAGTTGTATGTTCTTCCCATGTTTTCTTACATGGGGACTTACTTTTCTCTTCAAATTTTTTCTGAACAAATTATTACACATTTTTACATTTCTTAACGTTATTCCTGTTCTCAACATGTTTAATTCATGTTCTCTACAGGTTCAATTCATGTTCTCTCACTCTTCCTCTTTTTATATTATCCATCAGTTAACAAATTAAGACAGACAGACACAGACAAACAGACAGACAGACATAATGACATGCAGACAACCTTTACTAAAGTCATTTCATTTCGTAACCTAACAGTCATTCTTTAAAACTTATTCTGAACAGTCATTCTTAACTTATTTCTGTAACTAACCAATGTCAATGCATTTCTCTTTATCATCTTAATATCTCTTACTAACACTGTTCTTAAACAGAACTACATTTTATGATGTAACAAATTTACAAAAACAATCTTTTATTAACGTTTCATATCTAAAATCATTCTTCATTCAACTGAAAAATAGTCAAGTGCATCATTTCTTAACTAAAATAACTCTTCTTTCGTTCAAAAAATAGTCAAGGGTAACTTTCTTCTTATTATTATTTTTTATAAGCTAAAGTTACTCTCTAAAACATCTTCATGCTTCAAAGAAAATACTCCATTTAACAAGACATCAAGGATAATCTATAAAACATCAAGGACAGTCTTCGAGACATCAGGGATTCTCTAAGACATCTTCACACATTAACGAATCTCTCCAAGACATCTTAACACAGCAATAATACTTTTCGAGATAATTTAATTAACATTTGTACTCTTTAACTCATCTTTATATTAAAAGAATACTCTGTTTGACTTCTTTGTCCATTAAATAAACTTTAACTGTAACAAACACTGCTCATCATTTAATAAAGAAATTATCCTAAGATAACATTCTTGCATCATATTTAATTAAACTAACACATAGTTTGTGTTAAACTTACTAGGACTTATCATTACATAGTCACAAACAAATTTAAGTATTTTATCAAACTAAACATGTACAACTTTTTGTAATATTTCATGACTTCATGTGCTAATAAACTTATGCCTCAAGTAAAATTAATACAAAAACTAACTTTATGTAGTATCAGTTTCACTAAGACATTTAGAATCAAAACTTGTTAATAACATTTAATATGTCCCAGGTCTATTATGTCACTCACAAAAATTAATCATCTCTCTGTAACATATATATAATCCCTTATTCAAGTTACTTCCATTAGGCAGCAGGTTTTCTCTGTCATATATATTGTTATTAAGACAAACGTTTACCAAAGACATATCTTGTAATTTAACTTATTTATACATTAGCTTTCCATAACTTAACGTTATATTATATCTATGATAAAGCTTACTATCAACTTAATACAAAGGTACTAAGACAAACATGTTAACAGCATTTACTATGTCTCAAATCTCTGTTAATAATAATAACTCTCTCAAGTAACACTGCTCTTCAGGTAACTAGTTCAACTTTACGTAATAACCTTACAATTCTGTTCATTAACGATTCTGTTTAAAATATCTCTTATCCCACTTTATCTTTGAAACTGTTCTCTGAACAACAATGCTTTATCCTACCTAACCTCACTTATCTGAGCTATCCTAACATAACCTCACCTACCTAACCCAACTTACCTAGCCTCAACTACCTAACTTGCATAACTTACCTAACATAATTTGCATAACATAACTTCCCTTATCTAACTTAACATACCTGGCATAATTTACCTAACTTATCAAACCTAACTTATTGTAACTTTCCTAACCAACCTGATATAACTTATAGCAACTTCCCTAACCTAATCTACCTGACATAACCTCCCTAAACTAACCTGTCTATCCCAACTTACCTAACCTCACATGCCTAACCCAACTTTCCTATGCCTCAGCTACCTAACCCAACTTACCTAACCTCAACTACCTAACCCAACTTACCTAACCTCAACTGTCTGATGTAACTTAACCTAACTTACATAACGTACCTAACAAATCTTACATAATGTAACTTCTCTTACCTAACAAAACTTACATAATGTAACTTCTCTTACCTAACCTATCCTACCTAACCCAACTTCCCTATCCTTACCTACCTGATGTATCTTATCATAACTTCCATAACCTAACTTACATAACTTACCTACCTGTCTTAATATAACATAACTTACATAAGTTAAGCATAAATCTATATATGTACACAAACAAACAAACAAACACAGACTTGCATGCAAATGCTCATTTCACTACACATACAAACTCTTCCTTATTCAAAACATGTAGAAACTTAAACACATAATTATATTCACATACATATACACACTTTTACAAAACTTACACAAATACTCAGTTCTCTATCTTACACAAACAAACAAACAAACACTTTCACATGCATACATACTTTCAGTTCATTAACTTACTCACTTTCTCAAACTTGCACAAATTACATAAACTTAGACAAACATGCAAATACTTACATACAATCATGTACTAAGAGATCATATGCACTCTTAGACATACTTGCATAACTCTCACAAACACTTAGTCACTTTAAAGAAACTCTTGCACAAATGCTAATTTCAGAACATTACACAAAATTCACATTCAACTATTTCACCTATCTTGTCATAATTTATTTATTTATTTATTTATTTATTTATTTATATATATACAAGAAGGTACATAGGGTTTGTGAGAATACATAACCTACCCAATACTTATTACCATTTCCCTCTGTTAGTTCTGTTTCTAATCTCTAATATCCTTCGTAAAATGTTGTTTAAGCATTCTTCCCTTACATAACCCAGCAACCCTAACCAAACCCAACCCTATCCTAATCCAATATATTTTATTCTTTGAACACTATCCATCCAACATTTTATGCACATCTTAACCTAACACACCCCCACCTAACTTTTGCTCAATTTATATTTCCTCATTCTTTTTAAATAATTTATAGGAAAGTCGATTTAACTCATCTAGTCTTTACATACTTGCATAATACATTTAACATACTATGTCTTTTCATTCATCACTTCTTATGCTTAAGTCTCCCATTTATTCAATAACCTATGTGAAGTATGTGTTTTATATTCATTTTCTACAGGAC
This sequence comes from Procambarus clarkii, assembly GCF_040958095.1. Taxonomy (NCBI): domain Eukaryota; kingdom Metazoa; phylum Arthropoda; class Malacostraca; order Decapoda; family Cambaridae; genus Procambarus; species Procambarus clarkii. Next base: position 12,247,352 of record NC_091222.1, read on the forward strand.
ATTAATGTTGTCCAATCCATGTTTTATGTTAATTTCTTGAAGCAGTTTCAAGGATTTTGTTATATATAGGGTTACCCCTTGAGGTGTTTTCGAGGCTTAGCGACCCCGCGGCCAGGTCCTTCGACCAGGCCTTCTCGTTGCTGGACTGATCAACCAGGTTGTTGGACACGGCTGCTCTTAACCTGACATATGAGTCACAGCCTGGTTGATCAGGTATCCTTTGGAGGTGCTTGTCAAGTTTTCTCTTGAACACTGTGAGGAGGTCGGCCAGTTATGCCCCTTATGTGCAGTAGAAGTGTGTTGAACAGTCTCGGGCCTCTGATATTGATAGAGTTCTCTCTCAAAGTACCGACTGCACCACTGCTCTTCAATGGGGGTATTCTGCACATCCTACCATGCCTCCTGGTCTCATGCGATGTTATTTTTGTGCAGGTTTGGAATCAGCCCCCTCTACTATTTTCCACGTGTAAATTATTATGTATCTCTCCCACCTGCACTCAAGAGAATACAGGTTTATGCATTTTAGTCGGTCCCAATAGTTTAGATGTTTTACTGAGTGGATTCTAGCAATAAAGAATTTCTGGGTGTTTAAAGGGTGTTTAATAATTTCAAGGAATTTGTTATATACAAGTGTTTATTCATTTTCAAAGGGTAATTATTAAAGATTTAAGCATTTCAAGGGCTATTTGTTAATGGTGGAGTATTTAAGCATTTCAAAAGATTTTGTTGTATATAGGTGTTGGGTAGGTTTCAGAGGATTTTGTTTTAGATGGATGTTTATACATTTTGGGGGGAAATTTTCTATAAATGGGTATTTTAGCACTTTGTATATTTTTACTTAAAATTCATCAAGTGTCTCATAAGTTGTATATATTGTGATTAATATAATTTGTTCTTATCTTTGTCCTTAACCTAACCTATGTCAGACCTGTGTGTAATTTTTGTGTTTGATATATTTTGTTCTTATTTCTTGTCTTTTACCTAACCTTACAGATGTAATTTATTTGTTTTGTTTATTGTGTTGGACATATTTTGTGCAATTTATTTTCCTTAGCCTAACCTCACAGATATAGTTGTTGTTTTTGTTTAAATGAATTCGTACATTTTCTCCTTTGAATGTTATTTGTCTTTTTTTGTATATTTTCACATATTATCCTAACATATCCCTAATTAATGCTAATTAACTCTAATTTATCCTTAATTAACCCTAAAATATGTCATATTATCTTAATTTATCCCTAATTTACGCACATTCATGTCATTTTATACTAATTTATCCATAATTTATGGGATATTACCCAAATTTACCATAATTTTGAAAATTTAGAAGGGTCTTCATACCTGAAATATACAGTATAATTTTGAGATTAGGGAGGGGATCTAAACCCCCCTAGTTATTGACTAGGTTAAGAAAAATTGGGTTATGTCAGCTGTATAGATATAGTGAATCATATCCCTTTCTGAAAAATATGATGTAAAATATAATTTAGATTCCGAGATATAAGGTTAGGTTAAGGTTGGTTGAACTGATGTTGAGAAAAATGCCCATTAATAATAAATTTCCATTAACCCAAGTGATAGAGGTTAGGTTTGGATGGGTTGGTTGTATTGATGTAGAACCAATGTCAAAAAAAGGAAACTTGTCTAAAAATAACATGCACTATTGAACCAAGATCAAAGTATCAGAATTAGGTCCAGGGTGGTTTAGGGTGATGTACAAACAATGCTTTACCCCCCAAAATAGGACACATCTGAGGTTAGGTCAAGTCAAGTTAGGTTCAGGGTTGTCGTGTCCATGTCCTAAAACATAAACATTGCCAGTAATATTGAACAAAGCTCCAGGTAGCTTAGGTACAGTGTAGCTAAGTTGAAGTGTAAAACAAACACTTTCCTAACAATATTGAACATAAATTCAGGCAGATTAGTCACAGGGTAGCAAAGTTGATGTGTAAAAACAAACCTAGAAATACAGTTGCAATATTGAACAAAGATCCAGGCAGGTTAGGCATGTGGCAGTTAGGTTTAAAGAAAAAACTGCACTTTCCTAAGAATATAGATACAATTTCAACAAAGATCCACGCAGGTAAGGTGCAGGTCATTTCGGTTCATACTCAAATATCAATCCATTCCTAACAATGAAGTTGCAATATTCAGCAAAGATCCAGGCAAATTAGGTATGGGGCAGTTAGGTTTATATCTGAAATTAACACTTTTCTAAGTATATATTGTATCAAAGCTTGAATCTCAGGTGGTTGAGATGTGTTAATATGTAGAAAATACTTAATAACAGCACATTTTTAAGAATATATTCGCAAAAATCAGCTGTAATCCCAGGTGGAATGGAAGTTGAAAATAGACATTAGCAGCACTAACAGCAAACAACAGCTCAGAATGTGATGTGGTCAGGTGCATTTAGCAGAATTTGGCTTTGGTTGTGTATAATTATGTTAAATTTAGTTGAATTGACTATGATTGGGATAAATTTACCTTATGGTTATGTTAGGTTCGATTTGGTTGGGTTGGGTTTGGTTACGTTAGGTTAGGATTGGTTGTGATTAAGTTAGGTTGGGTTAGGTTGAGTTTAGTTGGGTTAGGTTAGGTTGGAATGAGTGGGTTTGGTTTAATTGATGCCAAAAAAACACCACGATACCGGGAACAGCAATGGGGGGGGGGGGGGTTACAACATTTGTAGAGTAAAATGGTAATGAGAATGGTGTATGTTATGCAAAGACTGAATGTTGGTAATAGAAGTTAACAGACCTAACAGTTAGAATTAGCTTTGGTTGTGTTATGATTAGTTACATTTAGTCAAATTCAGCTTTGTTTTGTTATAATTTGGGTAAATTTAGAGGAATTTACTAAAATTGGGAAATTTGGTTAAATTTAGTTTTGGTTGTGTTAGGTAAGGTCATGTTAGGTAAGACTGACTGTGTAGGGTAAGATATATACTATCTTAGGGGAAACGAGTGAGCTTGTTCAGAAAATAGAGCAAATTAGGCAATATGAGTTTGAGTTATGGGCAGCTCTTGTAATGGATGGAGGAAGGTTAGGGAGGTGTGGGTGGTGTTGGTGGTTGAAGGGTGGTGAGAGTGGTAGTGGTGAAGGGGTGGTGTTGGTGGTGGCAGGGGCGGTAGTAAGTAGTGTGGATGACACGCCACAGGTGATATTTTGTTTTTGGGCAAATATCACGTGTAGCGTGTCAGGGTTCTCAGGTCCAATATCCCGCGTGAGAGTCAGGGTTTTCAGGTTCCAATATCCCGCATGGGAATCAGGGTTTTCAGGTCCAATATCCCGCATATGGCTTCGGGTTTTTTTAGGTAATTTTTGTCAGTCACAGATTTTAGAAGTTGTTAAAAGTTCTTATGATGAAAATAATGTCATACGAGTTTGTTAAGAGTTCTTATGATGAAAATAATGTCATACGAGTTTTGTTAAGAGTTCTTATGGGAGAAATTTTTCAGAGTTCCTACCGATAATAAACCGATATTTAGGCCTTATACATTTAAGTAGGATTCTTACTTAGAAACTAGTATATTGCTATATAACTGAATCATTTCCCTACCCTCCCCCTTACCTCGCAATCTCTCGCCTCACCTGTGTTTACCTTACGCCTCCAGCCAGACGCTGCCTTCAGATCACCTCCGTAATCTTATCTTCTCCATAATATCTGGACCGTCCCTCTCCTTCATATTGTTCATTCATAGTACCTTTTCATTAAACTAGTCAGTTTTACATATATAAACAAAGTCAGGGTCTAGCTCACGTTCCCGCCTTAGTTTTACTAATACATCTTCTTTAGTATCCAATCATTTTCTTCGAGATTTAAAACACAGCTATTTCAAACGTATTAAAATACATTAATTTTATTATCGAGCTCCAGCTCCTGTCCCCCGCCTTAGTCCCCTGTCGTATAGTGAGTACTAACAGTCCAATCCCTCTAAAAATTTAAATAATCATATTTCAAACGTAGTTCAATACAGTAATTTAGTTACCAAACTCTAGCTCATGTCCTCCGCCTTAGCTCTCTCTCGTATCTTCGTTAATACCTATTCAAATTCCCCGAAATTTCTACCCGCTTTATTTCAGACATAGTTTAGTAAATGCAAAGTTACCAAACTCTAGCTCTTATCCTCCGCTTTAGCTCTCTCTCGTATCTTCGTTAATACCTAATCAAATTCCCTGAAATTTTAACCCTCTCTATTTCAGACCCAGTAAATAAGATCAAGTCAGTTACTGAGCTCCAGCTCTCATCCCCCACCTTACTTCCCTCTCGTCTCTTCGGTAATATCCTATCAAATTCCCTGAAATTTATACCCTCTGTATTTCAGACATAGTAAATAAGATTCAAACAATTATCAAACTCTAGCTCTTGTCTCCCAGCTTAGTTCATTTGTACAAGATCGTTAGTAACAGACCAATTTTCCCGAAATTTAAAGCAGACATACTTCAAAGTTAGTAAATAAGATCAAATTAGTTACTGAGCTCGAGCTTTCGTCCTCCACCCTCCTTCCCCCTCAAGTTTTTGTTAATATCCTATCAATTCCCCTGAAATTTTTACCCTCTGTATTTCAGACACCGCAAATAAGATCAAAAACAGTTATCGAGCTCCAGCTCTCGTCCCCACCTTAGTTCTCTCTCTCATATCTTTGTAAATAACCCATCAATTTCCCTGAAATTTTTACCCTCTGTATTTCAGACATAGTAAATATGATGTAAACAATTATAAAACTCTAGCTCTTGTCCTATGTCCAAGTTCACTCCTGAAAATTCATTACTATCAGTCCAAATCCCCCTGAGATTTAAACACCCAACTACATTTTCAGACATAGTAAATAAAAGCCAGTTCAGTTACCGAGTTTAAACTCTTGTTCCCCTCTTATCTCATTTTGTACAAGTTCTTTATTTTCCAACTAAATCACCTGAGATTTAAGATTTCATTACTTCTAACCTAGTAAAATTAATCAGGACATTAGCCAAGCTCCATTTCCTCTGTCTTAGATCATCGAACATAAATATATCCGATCAAGTCCCTCTCCAGCCTAACTCTTTATCAGAGTAATCACCTTACCCTTTCCCTCCCTTACCTTCTCATCCCCAACGTATCCAAACCTTCAATAATCATACTGAATTTGCATATTTTCTCTATATTCAGCTGTGTTCTTCACATTTTTTCCATGTTATCTGTGTTCACTCCATGTTCTACAAATGTTCATAGCATGCTCAGCTCAAATTTTTTCACCTGTTTTTCCTCAATTTTTCTGTTTTCTACTATTTTCCCCATATGTTCATTACAGTCCCTTACATGTTCTCTGTATAAATTTATACTCAGTATTCATGTTCTTAATGTTCTTAGCTTGTTCTTCACACGTTCAGTGTTCATTATTTGTATTCCCTATGTTCCTTATCATGTCTTCATATTCTCTTTAAGTTCATATTCCCTGCATGTTCACTGTGTTTATCAACTTTTTCTTACATGTTTTCTGTGTTCACCGTATGTTCACTGTGTTCATTCCCTTACTTAACCTCAATTTTTTATGTTCTTTGTTGCTTTAAACCCCACATTTCTCTTAACTAACATTAGCAAACCACCTCTTGAGTCAAGAGAGATACGTTTTAGACTACACAATGAAACTGCTATAGACAATTTTATAACTGCTACTGATAATGTCAACTGGGAGTCCGAGTTAGGTAACATAGAGGACATCAACCTAGCAGTTCAATCTTTTCTTCAAAAAACTCTTAGCCTTTATAATACCCACTGTCCTATGCTTACAAAACAAGTCACAACCAAAAGGCTTAACAATCCCTGGCTTACAAATGGAATACTTAAATCTATTAATAAAAAACATGACCTTGAGAAGAAGTATAGGTTAGGAATTGTCTCCAAAGAATTCTCAAAGAATTACTCATTATTGCTGTCTAAGATAATTAGACGAGCCAAAACTAAATACTACGAAGATAAATTTACCCAAATAAAGAGCAACATTAAACAAACTTGGAGAACAATTTCACAAATATTGGGATCAAAGAAGTCTTTAAATAACAAACCGACTCTCCTGTCTAATAACGATGGTCAGCTTTCAGCCTCTGATTCTGCTATTGAGTTCAATAGGTTCTTCTCTTCCATTGGTTCATCCCTTGCTAATGATATTCCATCTTCAAGTACTGACATTAAGGACTATCTTACAGGTAACTATCCACAGTCTCTGTACCTAAAGCCTATTAATTCCACTGACGTCAATGAGATAATCCTTTCCCTTAAAACCAAGTCTGGTGCCCTTGAGGAGATACCAACTTTAATCTACAAAAAAGCCTCCAGATCTTTAGCCCCTGCTATTGCTTTGCTCTTCAACAAGTCACCTGAACTCCAAACCTTTCCAGATATTCTAAAAAAAGCGAGAGTAACGCCTGTCCACAAATGTGGTGATCACACAGATGTTATCAACTACAGACCTATATCAATCCTGCCAAACTTGTCAAAAAATTTTGAAAAACTAATCTATAAGCAGCTTTACTCATATCTAGCCAAACTCAATATACTTAGCCCTTGCCAATATGGCTTCAGGCCCAAAAAAAGCACTAACGATGCACTTATTAATATGCTTAACTCGATTCATACAGCTCTTGATAAAAATGAGTTCCCTGTTGGGTTATTTGTGGACCTGCATAAAGCTTTCGATACTGTCAACCACCAAAACCTTCTTCTTAAATTACATCATTATGGTGTCAGAGGACACTCCCTACAATACCTCAAATCCTACCTTACTGACAGGCTCCAATGTGTTTCTGTGAATAATACAATTTCTCCCACCCTACCCATCAACATTGGTGTTCCCCAGGGCAGCATACTTGGCCCTCTCCTCTTTCTCATCTACATTAATGACCTTCCAAATGCCTCCCAACACCTCAAACCAATTCTATTTGCTGACGACACAACCTTCATTTACTCCAGTCCTGATCCCCTTGCTCTAAATGCCACAGTAAATACTGAACTAAATAAAGTCCATCTGTGGCTAACTGCCAACAAACTCACCCTTAACATTGACAAAACTTTCTATATTCTGTTTGGCAATAAATCCTCTAATCAAATAAATCTCAAAATAAACAATACCCAAATTTGTAACAAATTAGATGGCAAATTCCTTGGCATTCTCATTGACCACAAGCTGAATTTCCAGGGACACATTCTAAACATATCAAAAAAAGTTTCAAAAACTGTGGGCATTCTTTCTAAGATCAGATATTATGTACCACGCCCTGCCCTGGTGACTCTCTATTACTCACTTATCTATCCATATCTCAACTATGGTATTTGTGCTTGGGGCTCTACTACCCAAAATCCCTTACATCCTCTAATTACTCAACACAAAGCTGCTATTAGGACAATATCCAATTCTGGCCCCAGACATCACTCGGTACCCCTACTCAAATCTCTGAATATGTTAGACATTAAGTCACTACACATTCTCTCATGTGTATTATACATATATAAAACGCTAAACTATAATGCCAATCCTGATCTCAAAAGCTTCATAGAAGGTTGTAACAGAACCCATGAGCACCACACCAGAAATAAATACAGTTTTGATATTCCTAGAGTACGACTTAATCAAACCAGAAATGCTCTACAAATCAAGGGGCCCAGAATGTGGAATGACCTTCCCAACCATGTTAAAGACTGTACCTCTCTCAACCAGTTTAAGTTAAAAACGAAGCTATACCTAATAAATTCCCTGTAACCTACCTTACCCCTCTATTGTCAACCCATGTATGTTTTTTTTTTTTGTTCTTCAAATCAACGCTGTTTGAATGTAATTTTCTGTAATAATTTGTAATTGTATTTGTGCTGCTTTTTCAACAATGTTTCCCCCTCTTTTACCTCTATTTTTATTTGTACTCAACACATTTTATTCTTTTTACCCATTAGTTTTAAGCTTTAGTCATTAGTGTTTTTTCCTGCCCGAAACGCTTTGCGTAATAGTGGCTTTAGGCATTGTATGTACTAGCTCTATCTATAAAGCCAACAAACTTTGTAAAATCTCTTTATGTATGTACCTTTACCTAAATAAAAATTATTATTATTATTATTATTATTATTATTATAATTTGTTTCTTCCATTCACTAACTAGTTCTTTGTCAAATATTATACAGCAATATTATACGGCAATACAGTTCCCTCAACAATTTTAGTCACCCAGTTTTATTTGCCAAATATGTCAAAGTAATTCTCGTAGTCAACTTAATAGTTCTACCAACCATGTTCTTAAACAAATCTACGCTTTATTCAGTTCCAAATTTACAAAGACAAACCTTTCTTGTAACTTCTTAACTAAAAATTACTTGTCAATCAACTAAAAATAATAACTTTCATCATGTTTTGTCTTTTTGCTTAACTAAAAGTATTCATCAGTCAACTAAAAAATAGTTACTTCATCATGTTTCCCTGTCATATCTTAACTGAAATATCACTTCTCTCATCAGAAAAATAGTCATGTATAGCCTCTTTCCAACACTGTTCTTAACTAAAGTAACCTTTCACTTCGCTAAATTTGTCAAATGTAACTTTTTCAGCACTTTCGTAACTAAAATTATATGTCGTTAAATAAGAAATATAGTCAAAGACACTCTTCGAGACATCAAGGACTTCCTCAAAGACATCAAAGTTGCACTCAAAGACATCCTTTGAGACATCAAAAACATCCTTTAAGACTTCATGGGCACTCTTCGAGATATCAAAAGACACTCTCAAACACTCAAAAATTTACTCGCATCCTCAAAGTTATTCTCAGAGTCATCAAAAAGTTAATCTCAGTCATCAAATGTTATTCTCTAAGTAACCTATCGTTCATCAGAGAAACTTTCTAAGACATCTTCGTTCATTAAAGTTAATCTCAGAGGTATAAAAGTTATTCTCAGAGCTATCAAAATTATTCTCGATGTCATCAAAAGGTATTTTCACGTACTCAAAGTTAATCTCGGTCATCAAAGTTGATCTGCAAGATATCTTCAAGACATCAAAGTTACTCTTCATTACATCAAAGACGCATTCAAAATACTACTCAGGTTCTCAGAAGTCATTCTCAAAGTCATCAAAGTTGTTCTGTAAGATATCTTCGAGACATCAAAGTTACTCTTCAATACATCAAAGACGCATTCAAAATACTACTCATGTTCTCAGAAGTCATTCTCAAAGTCATCAACGATTTTCTCAGAGTCACCAAAGGTATTCCAAGAGACGTTAAAATTAATCTCAGTCATCAAACTTGTTCTCAAAGTCATCAAAGTTATTCCAAGAGACATCAAAAGTTAATCTAAGACAGCATCTTTCATCAAAGTTATTTTTAGAGACATCTAAAGTTATTATGTAAGACATAAAAGTTATTCTCAGAGTCATCAAATGTTATTCTCGAAGTCATCAAAGATATTCTCAGAGTCATCAAAGGTAATCTCTAACTCACTTTCGTTCAACATAGTAATTCTCTAAGTCATCAAAGTTATTCTCTAAGACAACAAAGTCTTTCTCAGAGTCATCAAAAGTTATTCTCAGAGTCACCTTCGTTATTCAAAGAAGCCTTCTGAGACATCCTCGTTCAAAAAAACTGTCCTCAGAGCCATCAAAAAGTTAAATACAGTCATCAAAGTTATTCTCTAAGTACCTTTTCGTTCATCAGAGAAGCTTTCTAAGACGTCTTTGTTCATCAAAGTTGTTCTCTAAGACATCAATGTTGTTCTCTAAGACATCAAAGATGTTCTCTAAATCATAAAAGTTAATCTCTAAGTCACCTTCGTTTATTAGAGAAACTTTCCAATCCATCTTCGTTGATCAAAGTTATTCTCAGAGTCATCAAAGTGATCTCTAATTCACCTTCGTTCACCAAAATGTTGTTCTCTAAGACACCTTCGTACATCAAAGAAACTCTCCTTCTTCCATCATGTTATTCTTTAAGACATCTTCAGTCATAAAATTTATCTCCAAAATGTAACTAGTTCAGCTTTTCATACCAAACCTGCACTTCTGTTAAAATATATTTTCTTAGTCACTTTACCCTAAAACTGTTCTCTGAACTACACTGTTCAAACCTACGTAACCTATCCTCTCCACCCAATGTTACTTAGTTAACGTAACGTTCCTAAACCTAACTTTACCTATCCTAACATAACTTACCTTACCTTACCTATCTTACCTAACTAACCTAACCTAACCTAACTTATCCTGCTTAACCTAACTTACCTACATTACCTAACTTAACCTAACTTTACCTATCCTAACTTAACTTACCTTACCTTACCTATCTTACCTAACTTACCTAACTTAACCTAACTTATCCTGCTTAACCTAACTTACCAACCTTATCTAACTTAACCTAACTTACCTAACTTAACCTGCTTAACCTAACTTACCTTACCTAACTTACCTAACTTAACCTAACTTATCCTGCTTAACCTAACTTACCTACCTTACCTAACTTAACCTGCGTAACCTAACTTACGTAACTTATCTTACCTATCCTAACCTAACCTAACTTGCTTTACCTAACTTAACCTGCTTAACCTAACTTACCTTACCTAACTTAACCTAACTTATCCTGCTTAACCTAACTTACCTACCTTACCTAACTTAACCTGCTTAACCTAACTTACGTAACTTATCTTACCTATCCTAACCTAACCTAACTTATCTTGCTTAACCTAACTTACCTACCTTACCTAACTTAACCTGCTTAACCTAACTTACATAACTTATCTTACCTATCCTAACCTAACCTAACTTGCTGTACCTAACTTAACCTTACATTCCCAAACTGATGTATCCTAACTTATCTAGTCCAACCAGACATGACCTAACTTACATAATTATTCCTGCTTATCTTTTGTATTTCGTCAATCTTTGTCTCATATTCATTTGTTCGTGTCAATAGTTAACTTCTCAAATGGACATTTTTGCATTTCAAGTGTTATTTGTTTAAGATTGGGTGTTTAACCATTTCAAAGGATTTTTGTTATATATGGGAATTTACTCGTTTCAAGGGCTAATTTCTCAAATGGTCATTTTTGTAGATCAAGGATTATTTGTTAATGTTCATCGAGTTGCTCATAAGTTGTATTTATTATGTTTGTGATCATTTGTTCTTATTCCCCAACCCCTTAACCTAACCTCTTGTAATCTTAGTATATTTATTATGTTTGTTATCATTTGTTCTTATTCCCCAACCCTTTAACCTAACCTTTCAGATGTAGTTTATTATGTTTTATGTATGTGTTGATTATATTATCCTTTTCCTAACCTTTCAGATGTAGTTTTGTTTCTCCTTTTTGTATATTTTATATAATATTTTTTGTATATTTTGTATATTTGTATATTTATGTCTGAAATACAGAGAGTAAAAATTTCAGGGAAATTGATGGGTTATTTACGAGAGATGGGTTATTATACGAGAGAGAACTAAGGTGGGGACTAGAGCTGGAGCTCGATAACTGTTTTTGATCTTATTTACGGTGTCTGAAATACAGAGGGTAAAAATTTCAGGGGAATTGAGAGGATATTAACAAAGACTTGAGGGGGGAAGGAGGGTGGGGGACGAGAGCTCGAGCTCAGTAACTGATTTGATCTTATTTACTAACTTTGAAGTATGTCTGCTTTAAATTTCGGGAAAATTGGTCTGTTACTAACGATCTTGTACAAATGAACTAAGCTGGGGGACAAGAGCTAGAGTTTGATAATTGTTTGGATCCTATTTACTATGTCTGAAATACAGAGGGTATAAATTTCAGGGAATTTGATAGGATATTACCGAAGACACGAGAGGGAAGTAACGTGGGGGATGAGAGCTGGAGCTCAGTAACTGACTTGATCTTATTTACTGGGTCTGAAAAACAGGGGGTTAAAATTTCAGGGAATTTGATTAGGTATTAACGAAGATACGAGAGAGAGCTAAGGCGGAGGATAAGAGCTAGAGTTTGGTAACTTTGCATTTAATAAACTATGTCTGAAATACAGCGGGTAGAAATTTCGGGGAATTTGAATAGGTATTAACGAAGATACGGGAGAGAGCTAAGGCGGAGGACAAGAGCTAGAGTTTGGTAACTTTGCATTTACTAAACTATGTCTGAAATACAGCGGGTAGAAATTTCGGGGAATTTGAATAGGTATTAACGAAGATACGGGAGAGAGCTAAGGCGGAGGACAAGAGCTAGAGTTTGGTAACTAAATTACTGTATTGAACTACGTTTGAAATATGATTATTTAAATTTTTAGAGGGATTGGACTGTTAGTGCTCACTATACGACAGAGGACTAAGGCGGGGGACAGGAGCTGGAGCTCGATAATAAAATTAATGTATTTTAATACGTTTGAAATAGCTGTGTTTTAAATCTCGAAGAAAATGAATGGATACTAAAGAAGATGTATTAGTAAAACTAAGGCGGGAACGTGAGCTTGACCCTGACTTTGTTTATATATGTAAAACTGACTAGTTTAATGCAAAGGACCTATGAATGAACAATATGAAGGAGAGGGACGGTCCAGATATTATGGAGAAGATAAGATAAGATTACAGAGGTGATCTGAAGGCAGAGTCTGGCTGGAGGAGTAAGGTAAACACAGGTGAGGCGAGAGATTGCGAGGTAAGGGGGAGGGAGGGAGGGGGTGTGATGTATGAGCGGGAGATGCAGGGGGAGAGGATGGTAGGGAAATGATTCAGTTATATAGCAATATACTAGTTTCTAAGTAAGAATCCTACTTAAATGTATAAGGCCTAAATATCGGTTTATTATCGGTAGGAACTCTGAAAAATTTCTCCCATAAGAACTGTTAACAAAACTCGTATGACATTATTTTCATAAGAACTTTTAAAAACTTCTAAAATCTGTGACTGACAAAAATTACCTGAAAAAACCCGAAGCCATATGCGGGATATTGGACCTGAAAACCCTGACTCCCACGCGGGATATTGGAACCTGAAAACCCTGACTCTCACGCGGGATATTGGACCTGAAAACCCTGATACGCTACACGTGATATTTGCCCAAAAACAAAATATCACCTGTGGCGTGTCATCCACACTACTGTGGTAGAGGGCTGGTGTGAGTGGTGGTGGCACCACCACGCTTCACGCTTCCGCTACACATAAGGGGTCTAACTGGCAATCCCCTCACATTGTAAGAGAGAGCTTTATAAGCACCTCCAAAGGATACTTGATCAACCAGGCTGTGACTCATTCGTCAGGCTGCGAGCAGCCGCGTCCAACAGCCTGGTTGATCAGTCCAGCAACCAGGAGGCCTGGTCGACGACCGGGCTGCGGGGACGCTAAGCCCCGGAAGCACCTTAAGGTAACCTCAAGGTAACCTCAAGGTAAGGTAACCACCCATCCACCAACACCACCGCCACCAAGTGCTAGTGAATGGGATGTGCTGGTGGTTGTAGTGGAGGGGTGGTGAAGGAGAGGGAAGGTGGTGAAGGAGAGGGAAGGTGGTGAAGGTGAGGGAAGGTGGTGAAGGAGAGGGAAGGTGGTGAAGGAGAGGGAAGGTAGTGAAGGAGAGTGAAGGTGGTGAAGGAGAGGGAAGGTGGTGAAGGAGAGGGAAGGTGGTGAAGGAGAGGGAAGGTGGTGAAGGAGAGGGAAGGTGGTGAAGGAGAGGGAAGGTGGTGAAGGAGAGGGAAGGTGGTGAAGGAGAGGGAAGGTGGTGAAGGAGAGGGAAGGTGGTGAAGTAGAGGGAAGGTGAGGGAAGGTGGTGAAGGAGAGGGAAGGTGGTGAAGGAGAGGGAAGGTGGTGAAGGTGAGGGAAGGTGGTGAAGGAGAGGGAAGGTGAGGGAAGGTGGTGAAGGAGAGGGAAGGTGGTGAAGGAGAGGGAAGGTAGTGAAGGAGAGTGAAGGTGGTGAAGGAGAGGGAAGGTGGTGAAGGAGAGGGAAGGTGGTGAAGGAGAGGGAAGGTGGTGAAGGTGAGGGAAGGTGGTGAAGGAGAGGGAAGGTGGTGAAGGAGAGGGAAGGTGGTGAAGGAGAGGGAAGGTGGTGAAGGTGAGGGAAGGTGGTGAAGGAGAGGGAAGGTGGTGAAGGTGAGGGAAGGTGGTTAAGGAGAGGGAAGGTGAGGGAAGGTGGTGAAGGAGAGGGAAGGTGGTGAAGGAGAGGGAAGGTGGTGAAGGTGAGGGAAAGTGGTGAAGGAGAGGGAAGGTGGTGAAGTAGAAGGAAGGTGGTGAAGTAGAGGGAAGGTGGTGAAGGTGATGAAGGATAGGTAAGATAATGAGGATGATAACTGTTGCTAGGGTACCCTTCAGTGTCCAGGTGAAGAAGATGGTTACGGTGATGTGTGGGGAAGATGGATTATGTAGTTGAAGTAGTGACAGGTATGAAGACAGTGGGTAGTGCCGTTGTGGTCTATGTCACCCGAGCAATACCTGGTATATATATATAATAAGTACCATTTCCATGTGATTTTATAACACGCAACGCTTGACCTTTCTGGTTGTGAAACTGTATCACAACTTTATCGTACCCAAGTTAATGATGTTTATATCCAGTGAAGGGTCGAGTGTGAATAGTGTATCCGTGACATCACCAAACAATGGGATGGAGGGAGGGATGCTTTCTTATAAATACCCTGAGACAGCGAGCGTTTCTCTCAGTCGTGTCCAGCACCACGTGCCGTCAACATCTGCTCTTCCTTCTAGTCTTTCTCTCACCTGAAGTAAGAGACAATAACACACGCATTTTTTGGTAAGATAATAAGCATATTTTGTAATTGGTTACTAATGATTGTGTATTGTAGTTGTAAGTAAATAGTTTATCATTCCTGCACGGTTTATATGAAAACGGAATATGTTCTTAGGTTTTCGACCGAACACTGTTTTCAGTGTTAAAGTGTGATTGTGTTTACATATATTTATACATATATATATATATGTGTATATATATATATATATATATATATATATATATATATATATATAACTAAATCTGGGGTGTGAGTTTTCAGTTGCATATTGTCCTGGGGACCATTCAGGCTTGTTCGCATATATATATATATATATATATATATATATATATATATATATATATATATATATATATACATATATATATATATAAATATATATATATATATATATATATATATATATATATATATATATATATATATATATATATATATATAAAATAAACACAAAAAAAACGGTATTCGATTATGTGTAAGAATCCACTAGGAAAATTATATGAAACGTTTTCGTGTTTCAACACATTTTCAAGGAAATATAATCCAAGTGTATATACACTGTGAGCCGAAACACATATGTCAGGATGCATATCTTTCCTACAATTACTTAAAAATATTTTTTTCTGGAATTTGAGTAATTAACTTGATATTTTTAATCCATATAATCCTGTTTTGTCATTATTTCTTATTCTACTTCGTCACTATTCGTAATCCTGTTTTGTGATTATTTCTTACTCTACTTGGTCACTATTCATATATCCTCCCATGTCGCTATTATATACCTACTGCTACTTATTTACGCCTATGTATAAGTGACCAGTTTCCTGTCTTACATAATTTCTTGAGGTCTCGCTAATAATGTCAGTTTAGTTCATGAAATCGTGTTTCGTGATATCTGAAGTCGTGGTGTTATTCTGAGTCTGCGCACTGGAGACTTGTCCTTCCGTACGTCGTTGTTCATCGTGTTCACAAGCTGAAGGCTTCCGTACATCGTTGTTCATCGTGTTCACAAGCTGAAGACTTCCGTAAGTCGTTGTTCATCGTGTTCAAAAGCTGAAGGCTTCTGTACGTCGTGTTCACCAGGCTGAAGGCTTCCGTACGTCGTTGTTCATCGTGTTCACAAGCTGAAGGCTTCCGTACGTCGTTGTTCATCGTGTTCACCAAGATGAAGAGTTGCCAGGTGTGGCTTACTTAAGCACACACACTGCAGACCGTGCTAGTATGTGCTTCTGACGTAGCTTCTTGTCTATGTATTCGTGGGTCTTTCTATTCTGTGCTGTCCTCTCCTCTTTATTGCAAATGTGTATAACTCTCTCCATGTTTGTGTATGACTCTATATATAAATGTGTCCGAGTGATCTAGCTTAAGATGTGTGTGTGTTTAGAGTCGAGACTCAGCTCCTACACCAAGTCCTTCCAGGTCACACATATCTCAAGTAATGATTACATTTTCCTGGGAAACTTATCGTGTTTGGTTAAATTATTTTTAATAATGTTTGATATTATTAGTTTTTGTTCCATTCTCATCCATTTCCCGCATTACCCGGGGAACCACTTCCTGTATTCCCCTCAGGTGACCATCCCCAGTGTTTCCCTTACCTGAAGGAGGGCTTGACGGCTGAGTAGGCAGCACTCGGGATTCATAGTCCTAATGTTCCAAGTTCGATCCCCAGCGGAGGTGGAAACAAATAGGCTGAGTTTCTTACCCCCTGATGCACCTATTCATCTAGCAGTAAATAGGTACCATGGAGTTAGACAGCTGCTTCCTGGGAGTGTGTAACAAAAGTGAGGCCTGGTCGAGGACCGGGCCGCAGAGATGCAAGGGCCTGAAATCATCTCAAGATAACCGCAAGATAGGTGACCAATTCCAGTGTTCCCTCTGGGTAAATAGTTCTCTTGCTCGCTCTAGGTTTCCATTCCTTCTTAAGCTCTCCTTAAGTATTCCCTACGAATCCCTTACTGCTTCTCTTATAAAGTAACCATTAATGGTGTTCCACTTAAGTAATTATTCCCAGCTTCTTTCTTCCTGTGTTCCCCATAAGCCACCATTCATAGTGCTCTATTTAAGTAATAATTTCCGATGCTCTCCTTAAGAGACCAGTTGCGGTATTGTCACTTAAGCAACAACAACACCCCGGTCTGTCTCACCTAAGATCCCAAGCTCCGTGCTTTCATTTAAGTAACAAAACCTCGCACTGTCACTTACATAACAGAATCCCTGTTCGCACTTATGTAACAGAGCCACAGGCTCGCATTTAAGTAAAAGTGCCCCGTGATTGCACTTAAGAAACAGAGCCACGTCTTCGCACTTAAGTAACAGAGCCCCAGTCTCTCACTTAAGTAACACAGCTCCAGTCTCTCACTTAAGTAACAGAGCCCCAGTCTCTCACTTAAGTAACAGAGTCCCAATCTCTCACTTAAGTAACAGAACCTCGTGCTCGCACTTAAGAAACAGAGTCCCATGCTCTCACTTAAGAAACAGAGTACTATGCTCGCACTTAAGTAGCAGAGTCCCATGCTCGCACTTAAGAAACAGAGCACCGTGTTCCATGTAAGTAAGAGAGTAAGTAAGTTAATGTAAGACTGAACTTTGTACTATCACTTCACCAGGCAAGTTTTACCATTAAAACTAGTGAAGGTAAGACTGAACTTAGTGATCACTACAGTTGAGTGGCAACACCGAGTGACTTGTTTTTCTCGTATAATTCCTGATTTAATATTTAAATCTATATAAATATAAATGGAAATGTTCGTTTGTTCATAACAGCTAATCTCCGAAAGTTCTTCACCAATTGCTTTGAAATTATCACACAACATTCTATTCGCATCCGAGTAGGGTTTTATATACATACTAAATAGATGTCATGTCTGTGACGGTTAAAAAAAACATGTTTTTTTTTTAAACTGTGTTTTTCATGTGAGTGAAATCTTCGAAACCTCTTTACTGATTCCTTTGAAATTTTGACACAACGTTGCATTCGAATAGGCGCATCTTTTTATATACCTACTATATAGATGCCACCCCTGTGACAGGTAAAAACATGCGTTTTTGAAAAACAGCACCATCTGTTGCACATAATAGCAACATGTACGCTATACTAAATGTCACAAATTCCATTTCAATGTTTCTGATTGCATTGATAAATTTTATTTTCATAAATTTCGATTTATTTTATTTTTTTTTAAATATTTTGTGTGACATTGTGTTGGATTTGAGCTGTGTGGGAACCGACCTGTGAGATTTATATTTATTTAATTTATATGAATTTATATAGAATTTATATTTACGTTAATTTATATACTTCGATAGCAATTTGTATGATGTTAAGTTGACTGTATTTCTGCAATAATCTCATAATCTCACAAATCGATCTTCTACACATTAGGGGGGTTTACTAAATTTATATATATGCAGCCAATCAAACTACAGTATTAACTACACATTGAAGAGGTTCCTTAACTTATTGTACAGCAGGCCTTAGTCCACCAGGTATAACCAGGATGTAGACACCACATTTTCCTCTTGTGAGGTAGCTTCCATCACCCTGGTAACTGATGCACAATGCATGCTTCCTCGTCTTGACCTGTCAAAAGGGCGCTAGCTGTAAAGCCAGAATCCTAATATATGACAGTTATATGAGAGAAAACACTGTACATGGAACCATGAAGACCTGGCTTAATTACCTTTAGTATGAGGCGATCTCATGCTCTAACTGGATCACCCTATATCCACTGACATTAATGGCCATAAATGAAAGATAAATGGGTTTCGGCAGAATCCTTAACTTGAATTTGTTGACAGCGTGTTGATGATGGTACACCTTTGGTTTCCATAACACTTCGTCCAAGTAAAATTAACAGGAGCCGAATTGCTCCCGTGAGCCTCTGGTCTAGTACAAACAATGGCTGACCACTCCCCACTACTGGCGCTACTGGCCTACATTGTCCAGATGACAGAAAGTGATAAAAGGGTCACATTTACTCTATTTTAATTCTGATAATTAAGTTAATTTATATGAGATGTTTTTATGATGGTAAAGTCCAAAGACTAATGTATTTAAGAATAATTCCCACCATAATAGGTGGAGAATTTATAATAGTATGTGGTAATGATATCCCGTATTCTATAGACAGAATGTTCCACTGCAAGTTACATTTTCTATGGGTAACTTGTTTATACAATACAGCAGCAATTATTATCTGTCTGTATGATATTATTAAATGGTGTCGGATTTTCCGACATAATTTCCCAGGGGGCTGCTCACGAGTCGAAGTCCTCTTTAGAACAGACGAACACCGATACTCCTCTTTCGGATTATTAGATTAATTTGATGTTAGTAGTTAGCAATCACACATTTGTGCGTCTGTTCGTACAGGACGGATGTCCCGTACTAGAGTTGCAGGGGTTAGAAGTCTAATGCGATTTCATTTCCCTGTCAACTCTTGAAAGGCTAATATTCAAGCCTAAATAAATATTATTTAACCCAGAAGACTGGATGTGATCAAGTACTACAGTCAAGTATGATTCAGGGACTGCAGTGAGATCAGTGACATTAGATATAACTTGAAGTTTGTTCAGGTAACTGGTCACTGATGTATAAACACTGAGGCCCATGGAATACATCTTGATTAAATAATAAATGTATCAAATCAGTTGTCAGATTTATTGTGGTTTAATTTAGTTAATTGATTCAGAAGATTGAATAGCTCATCATTAAAGTAAAGTATGGTTCTGAGACTGCAGTGGGTTCAGTGACATTGGTCGCAGTGACTTGTAGCTGTTTAGGCTACTGTTCACTGATTTGCCACTGAGGCCTCATGAACTCATCTTGACTTCAAATGATGATACTAACATCAACCTCTGTTGGTATAGTCAGCTGTAATCTCCTTATAATAAGGAGATTAGTATAATGCTACTGGAGAAATATAATCAGCTGACAAATTTAGATTTCTATTGGTATTGTTTATCTGCAGGCATAGGTCTCCTCAGGCTTGATACTGGGCCTGAGAGTAATTTACCTCTTGCAGAGTTTAACATGGTTATACCCTGAAATTTAGTAGGGCTACCGATGAATCGATGGCAAAAGTCTGTCCCTACAAGGAGACCGAAGTCGTTGAGGTGATCAGACTTAATATTATCTGCCAATTTTATTCCTCTATTTCTCAGGAATTTGGCTGTTGCTCTCAGACCTTGAACTTGTAGGTCTACTGGTATTTTGTCCACCACAATGGCTTGTACTCGACAGACGTACCTGCCTAAGCGTACTGATGGCTGTACCACCTGGTAGACTTGAGGTCCTGCTTCTGTTACAAACCCTCAGATATTGAATAACATCTGGGCTACAGGCCTTAATTGTAGTTCATCTGCCAACGTTTTAGTGACAAATGTTCTCTGGGACCCTTGGTCAAACAACCCACGGGTATGAACCTTGGCCCTCTTATTCTGGATGGTAATTTGGGCAGTAGGCAAAGTCGTATTACCTTTAGACTTTGCCGATTGGACACTCTTTGTTTGTTGCACCTTGCAGTACTGTACAGTGGTGGGAATGCTATCTTCCACCTTGGGTCATGAATACGCGAATTTCGTATATTTGCACAGTGCTGCATGGTGTCTACCTCTTCTACACCTGTTGCAGGTGTTGAATTGGGTATCACAATAGTCTATGTTGTGTGACTTGAGACACCTTGAACATCTCCCTAATTCCTGGAGTCGCTCAATACGAGTGTCTCTGGTTGGATAATTAGCACAACAGTACGTTGAATGTTTCTTTTTGCAGAACATACATGTCCCCCAGCCTACTGCACGTTTGGAAGTTACCGGTTTGGGTGAACTTGTAACAGTAGGCTTGGAGGATGCTGCTGGATTGCCAGATTTTCTGCAACTTGATGTTAGAGTAATTGATTGATGTTTATTTGGGGTAGTTGTTTTACCCTTTAATTGACTCTTATTTTCTATTTCTGAAGGCTTGCATGAGGCTTTAACTTCCTCATTTGCTCGTCGTTTGTTTATGATGGAATGTAAACCTTCAGTGATGTCCTGTACTGTCAGGATGGTGTTATGTTGATGTGCATATAATTCATCTAGTATATCGCTGGACAATTTTCGTTGAAGGACTACTTTGGTCATCCATTCACTAGTAGTTATATCAACCTTAAGACTGAATGTTCTTAGTAGTGACTCAAACTTCATGCTGAAGGATTGTAATGAGTCAGCAGTCTGATCAGGTTGAGGTAAATCCAGCAATTGTAGTACTAGATGTATGACAGTTTTCTCATTGCCAGCATTATTCCTAGGAGGCTGGACTGGGAAATTAGTGCTGTCGCTATTTTCATTTACATTTTCTACTACTGGTTCAGCTTCACCTCTAGTTTGGAGGCATGTTAACTTAGTAGCCTCAGGTATTGGGTTTTCAGAATCCACAGAGACTGTGGATAAATTGTCTGAGAACTGCTTAATTTCTGGTGGTATAATATTGGGTGAAGCTGTAGTGGGTGAAGCTTTACTGGGTGAAGCTTTATCCTTGTTGATTAAAGGATCTAATCTGGCTTGACATTTATTCTCAAAAAGATCCAGGTCATCCATAACAGTATCTACTTTATTTGATGTACTGGCTAATTGTTCTGATTCAATTATCCTGTGTAAGTGTTCCAACCTGCCTTGAGTTTCTTCTTCATATTGTGCTAGGTCAGACTGGAATGGTTCCACATCTTCAACTACTATGTCGTTGTCGTCGTGGACCTGATTTTGGTAAGATTTCCTATTTGCTTTCAATATATGCAATTGGGTTTGAATCTGTAATAGTGGTATTTTCAACCGACGATAATTAATTACAGGCTCATATAACAACTGTTCATATTGGTCGAGATCTCTTGTTAGTTGGCGTTTGCTTGCTATTAAAGCACGTTTTGCTTTCTGTGGATTAGTCATGGTGACTTGTTAATTGGGCACCACTGGCTCATAAATTGTGAGCAAGTACTGATGGTAGCCTAGGGTAAAATTCTGCACTCACTAGGCTGTAATCCTACCTCTACTAGAGGTTAGCACTTAAAATTGATACACATTATATATATATACAATCATACACACTAATGATTTGAGTGATAAACCAGTGTCACTGGAAGTACCTTTAGGTTAGCTCCTCAAAATCACCCTAGGATGGTATTGACACTAATTAATCACTCAGAGGTGTAATGATCATAAGTAAATTATTATATATACAACTCAACTCGAGTTGATAAAAATTACACCCAAAATAGGGTCTGGACCATTCATTAATGGTGCTAGGTTGTTCAATATAGTACAAATGACTATGGTAATAATGGGACTAGGATGAACAATAATAGTTCAACTAGTCAATGCTAATATCCTACCCTGTTGTGGGTTGGCAATTAGTAAATATTATACTGAGATCACTAGTGCAATATATATTAAATAATTCTCTATTTTGGAGAAATAATATACACAATTATTGATAATAGCCTCTTAATTGCCTCTATAAAACTTCTAATATTATCAAGAAGTATTAAATATTATTAGTGACCTCGCAAAATAAACTCCACAAAATTCGTGGATAATCTCTCGCGAAATTTAACACCACGAAATCCGTGAAAAATCTCGCGAAACCACAGCCACTAATTTGGCTGGCTTCAATATTAGCGCTGTCATTTCACAGAATAACACACCACCAAATCTGTGGGTGTGTATGAAACTGCAGATGAGGCTGATCTGAACTGAGCGGGGCTCGTGAACTCGCTTGAGGCAACGCCGCTGTCTTTGACTGCTGGCCTTTGTTTAAATCACACTGCACTAGTATATTTAATGAATCCACTGGTTAACTGGTTCATCCGGTACTAAGATGACCAAATGTGGGTTCGTAGGACCAAATAATCTGGTTCCGAAGGTCCAAATAATTCGGTTTCGAAGGACCAAATAATGTGGGAACCGACCTGTGAGATTTATATTTATTTAATTTATATGAATTTATATAGAATTTATATTTACGTTAATTTATATACTTCGATAGCAATTTGTATGATGTTAAGTGGACTGTATTTCTGCAATCATCTCACAAATCGATCCTCTACACATTAGGGGGGTTTATTAAATTTATATATATGCAGCCAATCAAACTACAGTATTAACTACACATTGAATCTACAATGTGTAGTTAATTATATATATATATATATATATATATATATATATATATATATATATATATATATATATATACACATTCATGTGGTAGGATACATTGAGACTGTACATGTGACTAGCTTAACATTAGTTTTATGAAGGTCGAGAGCGGTCGTTGACTGCAGACTTGATTGAGACTATCCAAGACAATTATTTATTTATTTATTTATTTAAATATTTTGTTAGTAAATATTCTTTTAGTTTTAAATGCTGTGTTTACATGTTCCTTTATTACAATTGTGCCACGTCATTTATATGTGAAAGCCTGACAGTAGGATACTAACCACTTGAGTTCAGGAACGAAGATTTAATGAAATCGGTGAACGTAGCCTCATGTTTCAAAAGGACTAAAGCAGAGAAATTGAAGTCATTTCTTCCGTTCTGGGCGCAGGTGAGACCCCCGATGATCACAATAGCTGGGTAACCAGGTGTCCCAGATAGACACCTGCCACTCATTCACACCTTTCGCTCTACCTCCAGCTCTCTGGGAACAGAAAGTTGCCTAGTGAATTCCCAGAGGTGCTGCGAGCTCCCTGTGTTTTGGGGCTCATGTACACAAGGGTTAAGCGCAGATTTCACCACGAGGGAGAGTGAGTACAGAGCCGACAGTAAAGAAAGCAGCGACGGAGTGTCACCGGTGGAACCCGACGAGGCTCTGCCCGGTGTCACCGGTGGAACCCGACGAGGCTCTGCCCGGTGTCAGACTGCATATGCAGACTTAGACTGCATATTGCCCCGTGGCAATATGCAGTCTAAGGAAAAAAAATAACAATAACGTATAATAAAGAAGTACATGAATGGCATTCATTAATGAAATGCTGAACATCTTTTGTTTTTGTAATACAATAATAATATATTAGGGTGACGGAATGACCCAATATATGTGTAAGTGTATTAATGCCAACATTTTCAAATGTAACCTATATTTTTTCTCAAAGTGCTATAAACAATGTCTTGATTCTAGGAGCTTGGGTTTATATGCGGACTCATAGAATCTTGCTCAGAACATTTCATACAGCACCCTAAGAAAAGATGTAGGTTACATCCGAAGTTTGGATTTTTAATAAACATATACATAAATTGGGTCTTTCTTCCATCATCGTTCAAGCACTACGGCATTCTACTAAGTTTTCTCAATAATATATTATTTATGCAAGATAACATACATATGATACAAGAACAATGAGGAGTTTATTGATTAGAGAAGAACATGCAGGCGATGAGTCACAATAACGTGGCTGAAGTATGTTGACCAGAACACACACTAGAAGGTGAAGGGACGACGACGTTTCGGTCCGTCCTGGACCATTCTCAAGTCGATTGTGATGAGGGACCGAAACGTCGTCGTCCCTTCATCTTCTAGTGTGTGGTCTGGTCAACAGAAAAGAACATGACACAATGTCACTGCCAATACACTGAACAAATTAGTGTATTACAAATCAGAATCATTAAAACAGTTACCGTTCAGCTTTAAATATTAAAAATATCTAACCAATAAAGAATAACTTTTTAAGATCTTTAAACAATACTGGGTAAACACTCACGGTTTGTAACAGTTTAGTTACTCTCCATAATATCCCAACTTCAGAAAATATAACAATGATTACTGCTGGGATATTATTTATTTCTCCTAAAGCTCACAGCTTTCCTTATTGCAAATTTTCAATGATTTCATTTTTCTATATTTCCTACTAGTGGATAACACAAACACACGGACCGAAACGTCGTCAATTTTCATTTACATATTTTAATTTGTTTTTTAATATTTACAGGAGTTCTTACAGTCTTGTACAGCCACTAGGACACATAGCGTTTCGGGCAGGTCCTTAATCCTCATTTTCCCTGGAATACGACCCGCCAAATCGTTTAACAACCAGGTACCCATTCACTGCTGGGTGAACGGTTGCTACAGTTAAGGATTGTCAGCCGTTAAATCCTCCCCGGCCAGGATACAAACCCAGTCCAAAGCGCTCGCGAAACGCCGAGTGAATATTTTACCACTACGCCACGGGGACTGCTCATAATTTCAGAAGTGTGAGATGGGCGTACTGTATTATTATCAGCCAGGTTATTGTGCCTTGCTCTCTACATAAGAGTAAACTGGTGACCATGAGCACCTTCAGCTCTCACCCTCCTCTTCCTTCATACTCAAAAATATATATAAAATCTGTTCAGACGATAGAATGGTGCAGATAAGTGAAAGCTCCAGCATAACTCCTTCGTTTAGTTGCAACTGAGCGGAAACTGAAGTGCTACATGCGCCTTCTTGTCACATCCTAAATATATCTTACACTGGTCCACAACACAAATATATAACAAATAGGTCTCAGAACCGGTATGAAAAACTGTCCCTATCTTACACAGTTTTGTCAACACTCGAGGTACAGTGATGTTACTGGGTACAGTGATGTTACCAGGTACAGTAATGTTACCAGGTACAGTAAAATGTTACCAGGTACAGTAAAATGTTACCAGGTACAGTAATGTTACCAGGTACAGTAATGTTACCAGGTACAGTATTATTACCAGGTACAGTAATGTTACCAGGTACAGTATTGTTACCAGGTACAGTAATGTTACCAGGTACAGTAATGTTACCAGGTACAGTAATGTTACCAGGTACAGTAATGTTACCAGGTACAGTATTATTACCAGGTACAGTAATGTTACCAGGTACAGTATTATTACCAGGTACAGTAATGTTACCAGGTACAGTAATGTTACCAGGTACAGTAAAATGTTACCAGGAACAGTAATGTTACCAGGTACAGTAATGTTACCAGGTACAGTAATGTTACCAGGTACAGTAAAATGTTACCAGGTACAGTAAAATGTTACCAGGTACAGTAAAATGTTACCAGGTACAGTAATGTTACCAGGTACAGTAATGTTACCAGGTACAGTAATGTTACCAGGTGCAGTCATTCTTAAAAAAGACGAATATCTGGCGAAAATGAACCTCATACTCTCTGACCAAACTAAATTCCAAAGGGTAACGAAGGACACTACAGCCTAATTGAAAGCAAAGATCAACAAATTGATCGAAACTGTGAACGCCAAGAAATCCGGACTCCACCTGCCAAAGATTATTGAGGAATATAAACCTGGATACGCGTATGGAAATGTCAAGACACATAAGCCTGGAAACCCACTTCGGCCAATCATCAGCCAGATACCCACACCCACGTACAGACTGGGGAAACGACTCAACGGCTTGCTGACTTCTTATGTCCCTTGCGCCTTCAGCCTGAAGTCCCCAAAGGAATTTGTTGACCTACTGCGGGGAACACGGGCAACAAGGATAAGAGCCTCGTTGGACGTAGAATCACTCTTTACCAACGTACCTGTGGATGAAACAATCGGGATGATAGCGGACAGAGTGTATCGTGATCCGGCCTGTACTCCTCTTGACATACCCGAAAACATTCTAAGGAAACTACTCCAAGCTTGTACTAAAGAGGTACCCTTCTTGAGCCTTGATGGGCACATGTATAAGCAAGTAGATAGGGTCGCCATGGGTTCTCCCTTAGGTGTCCTGTTTGCGAACTTCTACATGGGTACCATCGAGCAAAAAGTCTTAGTCGACATGAACTTGAAACCGGCCATATACTGCAGGTATGTTGACGACATTTTTACACAGGTACCTGATGTCAGACATCTGCAGGAGCTGAAGGAGGCATTTGAGCAGAATTCTGTGTTGCGTTTCACTTACGAGATGGAGAAGGATGGGAAGCTGCCCTTTCTAGAGGTAACAGTCATGAAAAGGAGCGGAGGTTTCCACACTGCAGTCTGCACTAAGGAAACAAACATAGGAATGTGCCTAAATGCCAACAGTGACTGCCCAGACAGGTACAAGAGGAGTGTTGTAAACGCTTATGTCGACCGTGCTCTCAGCCACAGCTCAGGATGGATTCAAGTCGACAAAGAACTCTGTAGGATAAGGCAGGTCCTAGTCAACAACGGCTTCTCCAATGATTTTTTACACAGGTACCTGATGTCAGACATCTGCAGGAGCTGAAGGAGGCATTTGAGCAGAATTCTGTGTTGCGTTTCACTTACGAGATGGAGAAGGATGGGAAGCTGCCCTTTCTAGATGTAACAGTCATGAAAAGGAGCGGAGGTTTCCACACTGCAGTCTGCACTAAGGAAACAAACATAGGAATGTGCCTAAATGCCAACAGTGACTGCCCAGACAGGTACAAGAGGAGTGTTGTTAACGCTTATGTCGACCGTGCTCTCAGCCACAGCTCAGGATGGATTCAAGTCGACGAAGAACTCTGTAGGATAAGGCAGGTCCTAGTCAACAACGGCTTCTCCAATGGTTTCGTTGAAGACATCATAAGAAGGAAAGTGAAACGCCATGCAACCTCTGAAGAGACAACTAACACAACACCTATACCCCCTATTAGACTATTTTACAGGAACTTCTTTTCCACAGCTCATAAAACGGAGGAAATGGTCCTGAAAGATATTGTTAATAGAAACGTTATCCCTACAGACAAAAATCAGAAGATACAAGTGACGATTTACTATAAAACCAGAAAAACGGCCAGTCTACTCATGAGAAACTCTCCAGACATAAAGCAGAACGCTTTAACAGAGACCAACGTCGTCAATGCCTTCAAATGCCCTCTTGGGGACTGTAAACCTCAAAAAACTCAGTATATAGGCAAGACAACAACATCTCTTTCTAGGCGATTAACGATGCATAAGCAACAGGGCTCCATTAAGGAACATATAATCTCTTCCCACAACAAAACCATCACCAGAGAAATCTTAGCAAACAACACAGAAATCATCGATAGATACAGCGATAGCAGGCGACTTGACATCTGCGAGGCACTACGCATCAAGAAGTCAACACCAGCAATCAACAGCCAATTAATGTACAACTATATTCTACCCACTTCAAGACTCCGCTCCAATATAGAAGCATCAAGAAATATGGGGCAAAAGGCCCGCTGCAATTACTTCCATTCCCACCTTCAATACCCATTGTTTCATGTTCAACCCTGTGTTGAAAGTTTTGTTCACCTCATCCAAAACTGTTGTAACATATCACCTCACCCAAAATGCGGGTATAAAATGAAAAATGAAAGCTGTTTAAATCATAGCATAAGTAAGAACTCTGTCTAGTGTTTGCAGGTAATAGTTGTGTGTGTGTAAACTAAAAGTCTTTGAAAATGTAATAAGTTATTACGAAACGCGTTCAAGTGTCGCGTCAGACTAGAAATAAAAATGAATTTTGGAGAATTGATTTTTCAATTACCATCAACAGTGAAAAGAAACATAAGAAAGATCGAGAAAATTCGTGTTAGAATTATTAATATTACTTTTTCTGTCATATTTAATAATATATGTCTACAGAAAGACTGCTACCAAAATATACCAATATATATATATATATATATATGTCGTACCTAATAGCCAGAACACACTTCTCAGCCTATTATTCAAGGCCCGATTTGCCTAATAAGCCAAGTTTTCATGAATTAATGTTTTTTCGTCTACCTAACCTACCTAACCTAACCTAACCTAGCTTTTTTTGGCTACCTAACCTAACCTTACCTATAAATATAGGTTAGGTTAGGTTAGGTAGGGTTGGTTAGGTTCGGTCATATATCTACGTTAATTTTAACTCCAATAAAAAAAAATTGACCTCATACATAGAGAAAAGGGTTGCTTTATCATTTCATCAGAAAAAAATTATAGTAAATATATTAATTCATGAAAACTTGGCTTATTAGGCAAATCGGGCCTTGAATAGTAGGCTGAGAAGTGAGTTCTGGCTACTAGGTACGACATATATATATATATATATATATATATATATATATATATATATATATGTCGTACCTAATAGCCAGAACGCACTTCTCAGCCTACTATTCAAGGCTCGATTTGCCTAATAAGCCAAGTTTTCATGAATTAATGTTTTTTCGTCTACCTAACCTACCTAACCTAACCTAACCTAGCTTTTTTTGGCTACCTAACCTAACCTTACAGATAAATATAGGTTAGGTAGGGTTGGTTAGGTTCGGTCATATATCTACGTTAATTTTAACTCCAATAAAAAAAAATTGACCTCATACATAGAGAAAAGGGTTGCTTTATCATTTCATAAGACAAAAATTATAGTAAATATATTAATTCAGGAAAACTTGGCTTATTAGGCAAATCGGGCCTTGCATAGTAGGCTGAGAAGTGCGTTCTGGCTACTAGGTACGACATATATATATATATATATATATATATATATATATATATATATATGTCGTACCTAGTAGCCAGAACGCACTTCTCAGCCTACTATGCAAGGCCCGATTTGCCTAATAAGCCAAGTTTTCATGAATTAATGTTTTTTTGACTACTTAACCTGCCTAACCTAACCTAACTTTTTCGGCTACCTAACCTAACCTTACCTATAAAGATAGGTTAGGTTAGGTTAGGTAGGGTTGGTTAGGTTCGGTCATATATCTACGTTAATATTAACTCCAATTAAAAAAAATTGACCTCATACATAATGAAATGGGTAGCTTTATCATTTCATAAGAAAAAAATTAGAAAAAATATATTAATTCAGGAAAACTTGGCTTATTAGGCAAATCGGGCCTTGCATATTAGGCCGAGAAGTGCATTCTGGCTACTAGGTACGACATATATATATATATATATATATATATATATATATATATATATATATATATATATATATATATATATATATATATATATATGTCGTACCTAATAGCCAGAACGCACTTCTCAGCCTACTATGCAAGGCCCGATTTGCCTAATAAGCCAAGTTTTCATGAATTAATGTTTTTTCGACTACCTAACCTACCTAACCTAACCAAACTTACCTTTTTCGGCAACCTAACCCAACCTAACCTATGAAGATAGGTTAGGTTAGGTTAGGTAGGGTTGGTTAGGTTCGGTCATATATCTACGTTAATTTTAACTACAATAAAAAAAATTGACCTCATACATAATGAAATGGGTAGCTTTATCATTTCATCAGAAAAAAATTAGAAAAAATATATTAATTCAGGAAAACTTGGCTTATTAGGCAAATCGGGCCTTGAATAGTAGGCCAAAAAGTGAGTTCTGGCTACTAGGTACGACATATATATATATATATATATATATATATGTGTATATATATATATATATATATATATATATATATATATATATATATATATATATATATATATATATATATATATATATATATATATATATATATATATATGGGGTACCACCACTGGTGCAATTATAGGGACCCACAGCCTCAGAGAAGGGAACACAGAGCATTCAGGGAAAAACTTCCCATTTAACTCTGAATACGAAAGAGTGTTCGCTTCTCCTACCACCCCCCTCTTTTTTTTTATTATGGTGTGCACTTTATTATGCAAGGTTATACAGTTACATATCTGATTTTATACAAAAAAAGAACATTAAGAGGACACAAGTAAAATTTCGCTTCCTAGAGGCTGTAGATTTCCTTCAACTCCTCCGACGCCGGGCAGGAACCGAGGATGCAGCGGGCATTTCCCCTCTGGATCGCGACACTGAGGCGCTGAAAGAGAAAACTTGCTGCTCTAAGGTTTCTTGTGGTGTCAATGAGCTTGGAACCAAGATCCTTAAGAAACCTTTTTGCACTCTCACCCCATGGGCCTAGGGTCTCATACCCTATTGGAACGAAGTTGTGCCGTTGATCTAATTGCCTGTACTTGACTGACTTTTGTTTTTCTCTGTGTGTCGTTGCGGCTCCTGCTGTCCCGGCAGAGAGGGTGATGTATGTCGTTGCCAGGGTGGATACGCAAGTATAGTCCCATGCTAACTGCCTGCCACCCTTCCACGAACGCAGTGTGATTCCGTCTGGTCGGCCAGCAAAGCTAACAGAGTCACGGTTCAGTAGGTTGCGGGGCTCTCTCTCCGCTGGACACTGAGCAGAGGCAAGGCCTCTTTTAATGATGTCGTTGACTTCGTCGTGTCTAGTGTGCCAACCACCCGATTTTCCACAGTGCAGGCCATGCAATCCATATTTGTGAGCATCTGCCTCGCCGCAAATACACCTGTGAACAGTGTGGATAGGGGCAGCAAGGCGGAGAGCGACTGCAATACGGAGCTCCTGCGGATCAAGACGTGTGCCTGTCGCAGACATGGGGACTGCCAGAAGGAAGTCCCCTGCATGGGGAGCCTGCACAGCTGTGAGGCGTGCACGATCACTGGGGGTTGTTGCTGCATCCAGCAAAGCTGTGGCTTCTTTGTCTACAATGGGGCTGTCCCAACTGGATTGTTTCTTGGCTTTCGGCATGGCTGGTGTGAGTGCTGGGTCTGTCATGGCACCCCATTTCGTGTCGCATTCCGTGTAGTGGGGGTTCTGTATCCCCGCTACATCACTCAGGGTGTCAGGTAGAATTTCGTTAACCAGGTCATCTGATGCTGAGGAGGAAGACAGGAAGGCTGGGACAGCAATTTGGGTGGCGGTGCGGACACCCAAGCCACCGAGCCTGACAGGAAGAGTGGCTTGTTTCCACTGGCATTCGTTGAGGGAGAGGTTAACAACTTTTTCCAGCATGGTCTTCAGTAAGAGGTCATACTCTTCAAGCTTTTGGTTGTCGTAAGATGGGGCGCACCTCAGAAAGTAGGTTAGCCTCGGAAGGGATAGGCATTTGGTGAGGAGATAAAAAGCATCGTGGGCATCGATATCACCTATTCTGTCTTCCATCCTCCTAAGGTCTGCGATTTTCTTGTCGAGGATCTCCTCAATGGTGTTAGACCCGAGGGGGGCTCCAAGGAGGGTGCTGTTCTCGGCCCTAATGACATGGGCTCCAGGCAAGGCAGATCTTATTACAGCTACGATGTCTGGGTTGGAGGAGACTACTTCCCAGCAAACAATTTTAGGTTGCCACAACATATCTGGAAAGTATTTGAAAGTATTGGAAACGTTTGTTTTATCGTATCAGATACGATATTGTGTGTGGACTTAAATAGGTTTCCAAAACTTATAACCAAGACATATGTATCTAACACTAATTTGAGATGTTGTGGCAACTTTACACTCCTAACATGAGTCATTCATAATCCATTCATTTACCAATATGAATCTCTTATGAAAGGTTTGAGCCAATAATCTGAACCCTTTTCACATCTTTGTGTTTAAAGTTAAATTTCTTGAAATTAAATTATATTTTATATTATATTATTTTTATTATATTTTATATTATATTATTATTTTCAATTTAAATATTAAAACCAATTTAAGGGTAAAAAAAATCTAATAATTTATATTTCTTTTATTATTTACTAACAATTATAATTATTTACTAACGGAGAGAGGGGAGGCTGTACGGCGGAGAGTGGCGGCTGTGGCGGACAGTGGCGGCGGTGGCGGATAGTGGCGGCGGGCAGACAGTGGCGGCGGTGGCGGATAGTGGCGGCGGGCGGACAGTGGCGGCGGTGGCGGATAGTGGCGGCGGGCGGACAGTGGCGGCGGGCGGACAGTGGCGGCGGGCGGACAGTGGCGGCTGTGGCGGATAGTGGCGGCGGGCGGACAGGGCGGCGGCGGGCGGACAGTGGCGGCGGGAGGACAGTGGCGGCGGTGGCGGATAGTGGCGGCGGGCGGACAGTGGCGGCGGGCGGACAGTGGCGGCTGTGGCGGATAGTGGCGGCGGGCGGACCGTGGCGGCTTTGGCGGCGGTGGTGGACAGTGGCGGCGGCGGGCGGACAGTGGCGGCGGCGGGCGGACAGTGGCGGCGGCGGGCGAACAGTGGCGGCGGCGGGCGGACAGTGGCGGCGGCGGGCGAACAGTGGCGGCGGTGGGCGGACAGTGGTGGCGGCGGGCGGACAGTGGAGGCGGCGGGCGGACAGTGGAGGCGGCGGGCGGACAGTGGAGGCGGCGGGCGGACAGTGGAGGCGGCGGGCGGACAGTGGTGGCGGCGGGCGGACAGTGGTGGCGGCGGGCGGACAGTGGTGGCGGCGGGCGGACAGTGGTGGCGGCGGGCGGACAGTGGTGGCGGCGGGCGGACAGTGGTGGTGGCGGGCGGACAGTGGTGGCGGTGGCAGACAGTGGTGGCGGTGGCGGACAGTGGCGGACAGTGGCGGCGGTGGCGGACAGTGGCGGCGGTGGCTGACAGTGACGGCGGTGGCGGACAGTGGCGGCGGTGGCGGACAGTGGCGGCGGTGGCGGACACTGGCGGCTGTGTCTGGCGGTGGTGGCGGGCGGTGGCGGCGTCTGTAATGTGTGGTGGCGGCTGGCGGTGGTGGGTGGTGGCGGCGGTGGTGGTGGGTGGTGGTGGCGGCGGCGGCTGGTGGTGGTGGGTGGTGGCGGCGGTGGTGGTGGGTGGTGGTGGCGGCGGTGGTGGTGGGTGGTGGTGGCGGCGGCGGCTGGTGGTGGTGGTGGGTGGTGGCGGCGGGTGGTGGTGGTGGGTGGTGGCGGCGGGTGGCGGTGGTGGGTGTCGGTGGCGGGTGGCGGCTGGTGGTGGGTGGTGGCGGGTGGCGGCTGGTGGTGGGTGGCGGCTGGTGGTGGGTGGTGGGTGGCGGCGGGTGGCGGCTGGTGGTGGGTGGCGGCTGGCGGCGGGTGGCGGCTGGTGGTGGGTGGCGGGTGGCCGCGGGTGGCGGCTGGTGGTGGGTGGTGGCAGGTGGCGGCTGGTGGTGGCTGGTGGCGGGTGGCGGCTGGTGGTGGGTGGTGGCGGCGGGGCGGTGGCGGCGTCTGTAATGAGTGGTGGCGGCTGGCGGTGGTGGGTGGTGGCGGCGGCGGTGGTGGGTGGTGGTGGCGGCGGCGGCTGGTGGTGGTGGGTGGTGGCGGCGGTGGTGGTGGGTGGTGGTGGCGGCGGTGGTGGTGGGTGGTGGTGGCGGCGGCGGCTGGTGGTGGTGGGTGGTGGCGGCGGTGGTGGTGGGTGGTGGTGGCTGTGGTGGGTGGTGGCGGTGGTGTCGGCGGCGGCTGTGGTGGGTGGTGGCGGCGGCGGCGGTGATGGGTGGTGGCGGCGGCGGTGGTGGTGG